>NW_018020710.1:251999-381568 GCF_002006095.1 Pseudomyrmex gracilis
TTTCTTCCATTTTTTTCCGTTAGAACGTTATTTATGGAACTTTGCTGGAATACAATTCTTCAGCGTCGCTGAAAGTTGGACGCTGAATTGGCTGACGGTATTTTGCTAGTAACGACGAGAAAGGCCAGAATAAGGTAAAAAAATAAAAAAAAAAAAAAAAAAAGAATGACAACGGGGGAGAAAAAGTATCGCAACTCTGGTATATTTATCGCTCGAGCTTACATTTTCATCCGCTCACCCTCTCGACTTTAGTCTCTCTCACTCTCTCTCTCTCTCTCTCTTTCTCTTGTCTGAAAACTCTCATCGTCAAAACTATATAAGATCACCGCGAAATATCCGCTCGACGATAGCGAATGGTGTACAGTATATATACGGTAAACGTTCGCCGGGCAAAGCTAAGCGCGCAAAAAGCAGATAATAAAGAAGACACGCACGAGAAAGAGGAGAAACGCGGAGGATCAAATTGTCCGTTTGTTTAACGCGGGGTCCGCCATCAACTTATTACGCGCGCTCTTTCGCGTTGGATGGCGCGTTTTTATTCCCTTCCTGCGTAGAATTAAATTACGGCGCGCATCTGATTACGAAAACTTCGAAGCCGCGGGAAAGAGAGAGAGAAGCGAGCGAAAAAAAAAAAGAGAAAACGAGCGGAGAGAAGTCCGGTGGCGGTTAGATGGGGAAAATAGTTGATGTCGGGGTCCGCGAGAGACAACAGCGATGGAAATTTTTTCAGAAGTGCACTTTCTCTCTCTCTCCTTCTCTCTCCTTCTCTCTCCCTTTTCGCTCTCTTGCGCCGGGCTTCGCGTGACTTTGTCCATCCACTTCTGACCGTGCTCTTTATTCAGCGGCGTCTTTTCTTCCATTACAATGAGCCATTTGCGAGGCGTCGTCGTCGTCGTCGTCGCCGTCATCGTCGTCGTCGTCGTCGTCGTCGTCGCCGCCGCGATGCAGTTACGCGCCGAGCGCGATGTCTATTACGGCCGGCGGACACTCGCTCGCTCGGAATTTCGCGGCAGGTGGAGCATTAAAAAACAAAAAAAAAAAAAACGGAGGAACGACGGCGATAAAAAAAAAAAAAACAACAAAAAAAAATAACCGGAAGCGGGGAATAAACGCGAAGGGAGATCATTTTTTATTCGTTGCGCGCGCGAAAAAATATTTTCACGCGAACGTCATAAAACGCGTCCGCCTCGTCGCGCGGTGCGATCCGAATTTTCTTTACACCTGCCTGAACAAGCGGAGGATGATATTTGAGAAAAAAAAAAAAAACTTACGCTCGTTCTGAGAACGTGATAAACAAACTGTGCGATAGCGGGAACTCTCTTACGGGAAGGAGTCGTTTTTCTCTTTCTAATGCTCGACACTTCTTATTTCTGTCAAATTTTTCTCAATTCGAATCTTTGCGCCTTTGCGCCAACAATTTTTGCCACAAAATATATGATACAACGCCATACTTTATACGTTCGAAACGTGTAATAACTAACGTAAAACCAACCGATCGATATTTTACTCGTCGACTCGTTACGCCCGACGTCAAGGCGACGGCGGCGTATGCCGATTGAATCCTGGCGTGCCGAAGGCGGCGGCGGCGGCGCGCCCCCGTGCTCCCGGTTCTCTCTCGACGTACTCCCTTCGCCGCTACCCTCTCCCGGTCGTCGTTCTCGATAACAAATGACCGCACCGCCCCTGAAGGACAACGGCAGGAGGCAGCCTGCGCGCGCTAGTTCGGCCGTAATTCCGCGCCCGGTCGACAGGCCCGTAAGTCACGGGCTCAAACGAAGCGTCGAGGTATTAATTAGAGTTTCCGACCGGGTACCGCGACCACTTATCACCGAACCCGACTTAATCCGATGCCCTCCCTGCCGCCGCCCTCCGTGGGGACGCGAGCGATCCGGGAACCGCAGCAACGGCGCGGCGACGGCGGCGGGATTTTAACCCGCCCGACGCGATTTAAATCCTTCGATGAACGTCCACCTGACGACCGACCGACCCGCCGCGAGTTTGCGGCGAGAGCTAATGAATCGGCTCAAGTTTCTCGCGGCTTCGCCGCAAGTTACTCCGAAGAATACTCCGGAACTGCGCGCGCGACGTCCGATATTAATTTTAAGTTTCTCTCTCTCTCTCTCTCCGCAAAGTTGCCTTCTCCCTTCCCCTTTCCCGCTTTTTGCGTAAAACGCGCGCGCGGTGCTCATGTTCGAATGATTATTTACATCCGTGCGAGAAAGCACGGGAAAAGAAATCTCGTGAAGAGAATTTCTCACAGCGGTAATGTCGGAGAGATCACAATTACACATTCCGGTTTTTTTAGTACTTAAAGCCGAGCTGTTATTGCGGAAGAGTTTGAACTTTAATTTTCGAGGGAAATAGCCTCTTCATTTTTTTTCTTTTTGTTTTACTCGCTTTAATATAGCGATTCTTTGAAATCTCTCGCGAGAAAACACGCGAAAGGTATTTCAAAGCTGCAAATCTTCTTACACCGTCTTGCAAAATAAATGCGGATGCTCTTTGAGATTTTTTTTTTTTTTTTTCGAAAGCAATGAAATACAATAACATTGCGAGAGAGAGAAAGAATCGGGAGATGTGCCGAAATACGTAGCTCTTTCTCCCAGAACGGAGAATTGTAATACAAAAGAAAAAGAAAAAAAAAAAAAAAAAACTACGCAACTAGTGCGCGAGCTAGTAGAGAAGAAAATGACTTTATATCATGACTACTTTACATTTGTGCCTGCGCAAGAACTGCGTGATTATACGGTAGCGGAGCGCGTTGTCGCTTGAGCTTTCGACAAAAATATATGTAACGGCGAACGCCGCGGAGGCGCATAATTTATCCAACGTTTCCGCGAATTTATTCATCTCCGAGCGAAACGTAATGAAGAAGAAAACACGCTTCCGCAAAGTACCGTGATCGCGGTTGATTAATGGGGCGAGCGGCGAAATCAGCAGATATACGCTAACCGCGTGCGCGCGATGCGACGTGCGGGGAAATCAAAATGCATACATATGGAGAAGCCGATAAATAACACGGAAAGTTAGCTAAATTACTGGGTGAACGCCCACGTAGGCGATCGTTTGGCTCGTACATACGTCTCGTTAACGTCTGGATATAACTTTGACATCGAATCCGTAGTCGAGGCACGCACAGAAACACACACACCGCACACGGTTTTAAATGCGGTGCCAGAGCAGCAAAGCGATAACGTTTTATATAGCCCGGTAGCCTTTACGCTCCGGGAAAACGTACGACAGTCGTAAATAAAAATGCTCTAATGTCAATTGCTAGGTAAAAAAAAAAAAAAGAAAAAAAAAGATGATATCGTCTTGCGTGTTCTCCTATTACGCGCGCGTGCACGTACACATACGTAAACATTTATGCAGTACACCCCCTGCGCTATGATAATAAAACTTTTGACACTAATAGTCATTCAGGCAAACCGAATAAAAAATTTTTGTGTTCGCATTTAGAGGCGGATCTCAAACATGATGAATTTTTTTTTTTTTCAAAATAATTAAACGTCGTTGCGCGCGCACGTGGAATTGAACAATATTTTTTTGGCCCCCGAATTGAAAAAATTTACATTTTTTTTTTTTTTGTCGTACTTGCGAAATAAAACGCACGTCATTTTTAAAAAAAAATTACGTTTTAACTTGGATTTCAATTTAACGATTACTTTGCCACAATGCTAGAATACAATTTTATTTATAATACATTTCCAGAAAGGCTTTTCACATCGTAAAAACGCTTGAAGTTACTTTTTATATTGCGTGACGCGTTGTGCGTTCAACAACAAATTGAGAATTACAGTTCTAATATAAATGTATGAAAAGCATTGCTGTGCGGAAGAAAAAAACAAAAAAAAAAAAAATAAAACACCGGAGCGCGATTGAGTTTATATTCGAAATATCTCGATGAGAAAAAAAAGCGGTTGTGAATTAAATCAAATCACAGAAAGAGACAGAGCTGTAGGTTTGAAAAAAGGATATAAGTGTGTGTTTGCAGCACGACGAGATATAAATCTCGGCACACACGAGATAAATCACCGATCGAAGTTTTGATTCTATTGTTTTTTTTTTTTTGCGAAAATGTTTTGTTTAAAAGAAACAAAATTTTCACGCGGCTATATCGCACCGTCCACTCAAGTAAATTCAACAGTTTCGCGCGAAGTTAATCTTTCTCTTTCCCACAATAATGTTCGTCCCTTCATACTTTCAGTCATTTGGCCTTCTCCCCCCCCCCCCCATTCGGCACTAATAGCCGATTCGAGTGTGATCATTAGAGACTTTCTCAAAGCGAACATCCGGTGCATGATCCGATTACCCTCCTCCCCGATCCCGAGGTCTCACAATTTCGGAGTTCGGAACTGCCGGGTGTGTTCGCCATGGAATTGACCGCGTTCGCTCTTGCCTAGAATTAGTCTGACCATCGTAACCTGCTATTAACTCGACTGTGCGAATTGATTCTCCGGTTTATTGCCATTTGGAGAACTTGAACGAGAAACCGAATTGTTCTTAATAATACCGATCGCGTACACACGAGGTAAACGCGCGCGCGCGCGCGCGTGTGTGTGTGTGTGTGTAGGTTTATTAATTCCGACGCGGAAACTATACAGCTTTTGCGAAAAGCTTTCTCGTTATCCTCTATTTGCGCGGCGAAACACCCGCGCGTGGTTCTCCGAGTACGTAAAGAGGGGACACGGAAAGATTCTGATGTTCAAAAACGATGTTTTATCAAAGTAAATACACACACAGAATGCGTTGAGACCGCGTGAAGAATAGCAGCAATACTTGTTCTGTTCCTTACGTAAGAAGTCCTCTCGCGACGAGAAGAAGTGACAAGAAAATGGAAAACTCCATAAACACAGTACTCGTATGTTCGGGCGGGAGTAACAGTTTTCAACCCCCGGCTCGACCGACGAGAACGGCTCTTCTAGAAAAGTAACTCGCCGCATTTGTCTCGCACAAACCGAGCGCAAGATTGTTGCCGGGACTATTTTTATTCGAAAAGTCTCTCTCTCTCTCTCTCTCTCTCTTCGCGGAAAGAGAAATTCTAACGGAACAAATCGATCTATCGCGACGAAAATCGAAACTTGCTCGGCTCAAGATGACTTTTGAGCGCGTTTCCTCGCCGTCGCGTTATCATTCCGCGCTCTCGGACAAAAGCAAAGACGGAGAGAAAAACTCTCTGGCTGGCGGCGAGATGCCCCCCGGATTCGCAGACACGAGCGATGTGTTGGTCCGGAAAAGGGAGAGAAAACGATGTGTGAAAAGTTGCTCGTTGTTCCTCCACGCGATGATTATACGAAGAAGGTATCATTTCTCTCTCTCTCTCTCTCTCTCTCGCAACTTTAGCTGCCTTCATTTACGATCTTCTGAAACATGTATAAATGGACGCGGAAACAATCGCCTCGTCGAGAATAGAAACACTCCCTTCGTGAGGGAAGAGAGAGAGAGAGGAAGAGAGAGAGAGAAGGAGAGACTCGGCAAACTCGGCAAACATATCGATCACCACCTTCATTCTATTGCAAAGTTCAAACATATCTCTGGCGGTCGAGTGCTGGCTTACGTCCCGAATGAGTTATCGTTCCTGAGTCTCTGCCAAAAGTGAAAACGGGGAGGGGATAGGAGTGAGCACAAAATAAGAGAATATTGATGAATGTCGAGAACTATGTTGTAAGAGAGAGAGAGAGAGAGAAGATGGATATATTTAAGTTAAAAAATTTCAGAAAAGTAAAATATTATATAGAAAAATCGCGGAGAGAGACAAATAACTCCGTCCTTCAAATAAAGGGAGACTGCTAAACCTCATCTAGAGGGTTTGTTTCTCTCGGTACGGCATCACAGGAAGGATATCTCTTTTTAAGGATACGTGGAAAGAATAAGTCGACGCAGAATCATGACGACACAGCCCGTAATCTTCTCTCGAGGAAAGCAACTTAGGTAAGCGACGTAGAGAGATATATCCGGTTCGAATCAGGAGACACGAAAGCGGAGGAAAAAAAAAAAAGAACAAAACGGCAGGAAAGCGAAATATCAATAAACAGAAGAAACGAAAAAAAAAAAAAAAAACGAAGAAAAGTGAAGAAAAAAAAAGCCTCGGAGAAGTAGCGATTTCGCTAATAGAGATATATAGTTAGGCGGAGGATGAAAAACTCCCTCCCGACGTTGTAAGCGAGTAATCACCTCTGGTCCTGAAAACATAAAATGAGGACAGAGAGAAGACAGGAGAAAAGAATGCGGAGGGAGAGGCGTACACGGCGGCGCCCTTGAAGTGCAGCTAAAGCAGAAAGATGAAGGGAACAATCACGAAAAGGAAAGGCGGATCCGGAGCTTGTTCAAGAAAGAACGAAAAGGGCTCCCTTTCGCAAACTATCCCTCGTTGTAGGTACCTAAACGTGAGATCGCTCTGAAGTGAAAAGAGAAAGTGAGAGAGAGAGAGAGAGAAGAAAAGAAAATGACAGAGGGAGAGAGAAAGAGAGAGAGAGAGAGAACTGTGTGCGTGGCTGTTTCACTCCACTGATTCTCCATGGTTCCCCCGGAGAGGGTGCGAGAGGAGATCTGCCAAGGCGGATGGGTGGTGGGGTTGGTCGTACACGAAACAGCACTTACACCTTCGCGACTGCGAACTCCCGACCCTCTCCAATGCTGGCCCACCTCGTGCTCTGACGGTTGGACTGTAGGATTGCCAGAGGTACGGCTGAAATCTCTCCCTCTTCTCTTCCTCTCTCTCTCTTTCTCTCTCTCTCTCTCTCTCTCCGTACGGATACTGCTACTCTGTACAGAGCAGTGGTTTTCAGAATCCGCCGTACGCATTTTGACGCAGATATGCTGAGGTATTAATTTTTGACGCGGTTTCGCGTCGAGAATTTTATTAAATAACGCACGTTTGAATTCTACGTTTTGAAATTTTCACGCAACAATATATCTCGCGAAAAAAAAAAAAAAAAAAAAAAAACTAAATTTTCTACGGTCTAAGTATTTGAAGATTACAAAATAGTTTGCCGATAATAAATTTCAATTTGCGAAGCTGTAAATAAACCGGGAATGCGTATCTCGCGAAAAAAAAAAAAAAAAAAAAAAAAACTAAATTTTCTACGGTCTAAGTATTTGAAGATTACAAAATAGTTTGCCGATAATAAATTTCAATTTGCGAAGCTGTAAATAAACCGGGAATGCGAATTTAACGTAACATATAAATACTGCCGCGTGCGCATTTATTTGCGATATTAATATCCCGCTGCAACAATTTGCGGAATGCAATATTACAACAAATTTCATAAAGCTTGCTCGAGCGTATAGCGCGCGACGTTGCGTTTAACAATTAATTCGCAGTGACACGGATATGCATAATTGCCAAGCAAGCGGCAAGGCTCGCGCGCGCGCGCGTGCGCTCGGGTGGAAATAATATATCCTCGCGCGCGCACAGGTACAAACTTTTAATCAAGTAACCGTCGACGAAGAGGAGTCCGACATCCGTCCGCCATCCTTCGCGCGCAGTTCGGAAAACGGCTCGAAAGTATTTAAATTTGATTAGGGCATTTCCCTCTCTCTCTATCTATCTATCTCTCTCTCTCGAGGATCGGGATGATTTGGAAACCACTGCCTTTGGCCGCGCGCGCGCGCGCGCGCGTTCGTTTAGGTGGTACACTTCTCTCCCATTCGATTCACCTCCACGTCGAGCCACGTCGCCGCGTAGCTTCGCGACGTGTCTACACGCGCATAGACGCGCGCTCGCGCGCAACACACATATCCCGGCGGAACCTAACCGTTGCTGTTGCACCGCTACTACAACTCGCGTTCTTCCCGTACTTACTCGCCCAAGTGGAATTCTCCCGTGGACCGTTTCAGCTAGCCAGCCAGGAAGCCATCTAGTCGCCTTGCAAGCAACCTATCCGACCCGAGTTAGAACTCTCTCTCTCTCTCGCTACGGTCCTGGAGCTAATGAAAACGAATCGCTCTTCTTCCGCGATCCGCCCTTTTTCATCCTTCCCTGACCGACTGCACGGACTCACGCTCCGTGAGCAACCTCTGACACGTAGCCGAAGCGAGAGAGAGAGAGGGGTTTTCGCGGCTCGGACTCGGATAGACGTCGGGGAAACACACGCCGAAAGTCTCGTTTGTCGAAAAGCTTCGGCGTGTGTTTTCCAACCGTCCGTCCGCCAAACACGCCACCCCCCCGCGTTAATGGAAAACGTAATTGAGCTTAATGCGATCATTTTTCCGATTACGGATCGACGGTAACGTGTCTATATATATTGATACTTTTGATTCTTTTTTGACGCGCTGCCTCGCACACACGTGCGTGTGTATCGTGCGCGCGAGCGAATAAACGTTCTTTTGACAACGACCTCCCCCTCCGTTACAGACTCTACGCTCTCTCAACAGAGAGAAAGAGAGAGAGAGAGAGATACTATCCTTTGGCGCCTCTCATAAATTCTGATAATGAGTCGAGTAAGCGCGACTATGTCGGTTCGAAGAGAGAGAGATTGCACACCGAGATAGGCTCCGCGACAGAGCGCGCGCGCATTAATAGAAATAATTCATAATTCAGACTAATGAAATCATCCCTTGATTATGCCGGCACAGCCTGGTCTACTGCAACGAGCGAATATTCCCAAGCTCGTTAATAAATGAAGCTCGCGCAAAAGGACGATATCAAAGTTACTGACAGAAGCTGATAAAAAGAAATCAGCAGAGCCTCCGGCCTTTCCCTCCCGCGCGCCTCCTCTTCGCGCGCGCCCGTTTCACAGGACAAGGCGCGGGCGAGAGAGATATACTACGGGCGAGCAAGAGGATGATGTAAATTTGCGCGTTACGGGGCAGCATCGAAGTTGCTACAACAGCAAGTGGGGATGGGTAATGAAAACGAATTGCCCTTTTCCCTACTATTTCTTGATCCTTCGCCTCCCCCCCCTTCCTCTTTCCGTCTCCACCTCAGCTTTTTTGACGCCCGGACAGGTTGCGGGGGAAGTGGCGAGAGATATTCGTTCGTACGTACTCTCGGGGGAGATTCCTTTTTACGAGGTAAGAGACGAGTACTTCTCTTTTTTTTTTTTTTCTGTTTTCTTTCTCTTCTCGCGTCCGTGTGCCGAGTAATATTTCGCCGTTCATTCGCAAATTGAAAAGTTTATAACTGGTCGGTAACGGCGAGCAAACGGCGGGCGCCGGCCGATCGATATATAATGAACTAGCGAACAATGTAGACACGCTTAATTGAAAACTCGTAACTTTTTCGCCCCCGAAAGATATTTCGGCCCCGATATTTCCCCGATTTCCTCGCACAGACGCGGAAAATCGTGAGAGAAAGAGAGAGAGAGAGTGTGTATGTATCGCGCGCAAGCGCGCATCAAACACACTCAGCAATTGCACTCGGTCCGTCTCGGTCGAGCGCGTTTTTCGAAGTAATATAGCCGCGCAGCGTTTAATTTTAATTTTAATGAACTCGATAACGAGTAATAACATCGGCCAGCGGGGCGCTATAACACTCTCTCACGGTGGTATTTCAATTTCCACCACGGCGCGACAACGAGAGAGAGAGAGAGAGAGAGAGAGAGAGAACGAAACTCTCCTTCTATACACACCAGCCTGTCTCTCTGTGTAACGTATGTCACGCGTGTGTGAACATTTTCGAAAAAAAAAAAAAAAAAAAAAAATGGTCACGGACATTTGTGAACTACGTTTTAAACTAGAATTGCGCCTGAAGTAATAGTCCGCTCCGATACTTTGACACTTTTCCGTTTTTGTTACAATTTTTCTCTCTCTCTCTCTCTCTCTCTCTTTCTCTATTGTGTTTTCTGATATTATTGTTATTCATTTTTTTTAATAAAAATCGACAAACGCAAAATTGTTTTTAAATCAAATATGCGGCGAGTTAACTTTAGTTTCTTACTTTTAACAAAAAATCTTGAAACAAAAAAACTCTGCTCCGCTCGCTCTCTCTATAAATTATTTTTATATTTTTTCGGCGAACGCACCAGACAAGTCGTAATTACATTATCAAAACTATCTTTTTTGTTTTTACAAATTTCAACCCTTTTCAAGAGTCGGATGTGTCTGACTCGATTCTAAAAATTTCAATTGTTAATAAAAAGAAACAACTGTCGCCGCGTTTATTACAAGAGGAACGATGACTTCTTTTGTTCCATTCACAAAGCAGATCGGAGAGAAGAGATTATTACTTGCACGGATATTTACCGGCAGTAGTTGCGCGAGTCAAGAGAAGAGTGGAGTTATATATTATATGTACATATATATATATATATATATATTTTTTTTTTTAACTCCCTTGCGGATCCCATTTACATTTTTCGCACAAGGACCACGGGGAATTCGAAATTCCACGCTCGGTCGAGCGTAATACGCAAAAAAAAAGAAATAAGACACGTGCCAAGAATGCGCTCGTGCAAGTCGAATGTGCGTACTGCATATTTCGGATCTCTGTGTGCTTGCGCCTTTCCGCGCCCTTCGGCACTGGTTGTGTCTGCTCGTTTTGCCACCCTCCCGCCACTCTCGACGTCGCGCTCTAATTAGACTCACTGAACCCTCTTCGTATCCTTCGTGGTGTCTGAAGAGTTCTTCCGGTACCGTGTACCACTCTGATGTTTGTGTGTGTCTACGTGTGTTGTGTGTTGAAGGAAAAATAATAATTCCATCGCGCGCAGAGAAAATCTCGAGTACGTGGTAGTACGTGGTTTGTAATCAATTGTCTCGCTTGCTAACCGCAAAAATTCTATCGGCGTTTTCAATATCAAGAATCACGTATAAACATTTGCAATTGCGATAAAAAAAAAAAAAAAAAAAAAAAATTGTTCAAGCAGCATTTGACTTTGTGCGCTGTAATTTTTTCAATCAATTAAAAAAAAAAAAAAGAAAGAGATAAAATTTATTCAGTAAAATGTTTTTATGCGATATATAACGTGCCTATATATTGCAATTGTCAAGTACTTGATTGAAATAATATGTATATAAATGTAAACTTTGTTATTAATATATTCCCAATGTGGAAAATATATTTAAATAACGTACACACCAACGCAACTTGCAAATTGTTACAAATGGTTCGTCCATAAAAAACAAAATAATTGAAAATTGAATGATCTCGGCAATGTGTATTCAATAATGTTCAATTACTGCGACTCGTTGTGTTGTGACACATACGAACTCTCTTCTAGATAAATACCGTTCTTCTTCTATAAAGCGGTCACACACAGTGAATGTTCGTTTGCGTTCATTTGAGAGAGAGAGAGAAAGAGACAAGCAACTATAAATAAATTAACCTAATTCGAAACTCATAAATCAACAGCAATAAACTGCCTCGTGATCAATTAACTGTGTGGTTTTTGGTATTGACTTTATGGTCAAATTGCATGAACAGATTAATCATCGAATTAAGTTATTTCGAGCATGTGAGAATCACCTCCTGTGTGTGTGTGTGTTACATCACTTAAAAATTTTACATACAATACTATTTACACCGACAATACAATTTGATACGTACTAAATATTATATACTATATTTCAGACTTTCGGTAGTTTATTAATTTGAAACTACATTTAAACTGCTCGACGCAACAATGACGTAATTTTATAAAAGCCGAAAATTTTGCGAAAAATTTAATTTCAGTTTTGTGTGTGTGTGTGTGTGTGTGTGTGTGTGTGTGTGTGAAAATAAGAAAAGTTGAAAAAATTTTTCATTTAATTATGTACGTGTTTTTTTCCATCATATAAATTGTTTATTATTGACTATTACTGGAAGAATTAATATTCGCGAAATATTTCGAAACAAACTTTTTATTTGAAATTAAGCTATCAAATTGGTCGCTATAGTTGTATATAATTGATATCATTTATTGAATGATGAAAATATAGAATCTCTTTTATCATTTATACACAACAAATATTTATTAAAAGTAAAAAAATCAATTTTCTGAACAAATAAACATGTAAATTTCAATTAACATACGTGTTAAATAATGTTTTTTTAGAGGAAACTTTCAAAAACTATATTCTCACGTACTTGCGATAATACATTCTGTTACTTCAATGACGTATCTGTTTATCTAACCAAACATTTTATCTTCTTTTCTAGATATACAATATATATATATATATATGTTTGTCTAAGAAACGCGGTGTGTAGAAACTCTCTCGTGAGATTAAAGCAACACACACGGAATCGATTTAATTCGCAACACACGCTCGTTGTGTTGTAACAAGAGCAAGAATGCGAACCTGGTCATCATGACTTTGAGAAACTCTGGTCGCGATCGATGATGGCAAACGAGATTGTCGACGATGTTGCACGGATGAGAGAGGGTCGGGCCGTTCCTGTCTCTGAGGGCTCGGTCGAATCAATTAAAAAGCTCGCGGACCGGCTGAAAATTTATGCGGGAAAAATTAACAAGTCAGATGTTTCCCTTCTTGCTTTTCGATCGTTTTACCCGCGTCGGTGCGGCGGCGGTGCCGTTCCCCGTGTTTCTGCGCGTGGATGCGAAAAATCGGAGGGCTGGGGGAGGGGCATATTAAATTAGTGACATAATAACGAGGATGATCATCGAGCTTCACAAAATTCCGTTCTCATCTCGCGCTTTAAAATCTCCTCGCAAAACGTCCAACGGTCTGGAAGATCTTCCGTCTCACGGAAGATGATTTGTTTCGACGTGCTTGTGCATCAGCGATTCCAAGTTTATAATTCGTCGATGCTTTTGCACTATCGTGCGTCGTGCGTTTACTAAACTTGAGACAACCTGATCGACGAAATAACGGGTATCTAAATTTATTAAATAACATTCATCTCCGTCGGGCACGTACGGGAACGAGAGAACGTGTGACGTATCCCGTTAACGGGGGACTCTGCGCTTGTCGCGAAGTTTCCAAGTTTCGTAAATGAGAATTTCGCCAACTTTTGTAATAACCGGTAAACGTTTCATAATAACGGCCGAAAGACCGTTACATAGAGACGCGAATATATACATATATATCGCGTATCTTTCGTTATACTTATCGCGGTCGTATTGTCGTCGACTTGTACCTCCGTATGACTCGCTCGCGGTGTTCGCTAAGCGTGTGTACACATTGTATAGAAACGTTTTCGTGTAACATAATAGCCGGAGCCGCTTTCGATTCCGCGACGTGGCGGCCCCTTTCGAATCGAAAACTTTCTTATTCCCGAATAAACAGCGGTTGAGCGATACCGGCGCAATTAAAGGTAAAACAGCGCCGGGAGATCGGACGGACGAGCAATTTGTACGGTACTATTGGCACTGCGAACTTAATCCCGCCTGGCAAAGTACACGGGCGAACACGGGCTCTCTCTCTCTCTCTCTCTCTCTCGCTCTCTCTCTCTCTGCCGATATCGGTCAGAGTAATTAATCAGTGCCATATGGTAAGCCCGAACGTCGACGGCTCAACGACGGCGAAGCAATTAATAACGTTTCCATTATCAATCGTGCGTAGTAGTAACCGCGATGTTTTAACTTTCCCGCCGACGACGACGACGAGTTTGCAGTCGCGGGAAACGCCGTTAATAACTCTTTCTTATCGATCGCCGTTCGGTTGGAACTTCCACCTGCAGTCTCTCTCTCTCTCTCTCTCTCTTCCTTCCTTCCTCTCTCTCTCTCTCTCTTTCTTTATCTTTCTTTCTCTTTGATAGTAGCTCTAGAAGCGCCAGGATGGTAACCTTCTTCTAGCTTAAGTCCCCTTAAGTATACGGTAAGTCTCTTGGCGATTTACATATCTAATTCGTTTCGCATTTGTAGATCGCACCATTTATTTAAATCGAATCGAAGATTCTGTCGCGCAAATTTTGTAAGAGGTATATACACTTCTAAGACTGATAAAGTCACCAGACATCACGCAATTTCGATATAATAATTCTTTCTCTCGTAATTTCGCATATAAATTGCCGAAAGCCGGATACGTGCGCGCGTTTTGTGCATGAGATCACGCGAATGTACAAATATACTTTAACGATGGAAAAACTGCAAAAAATTCGATGCAAATATTCCCAAGTTAATTACTTGGAAAATATATTTAACTTTTTTTGTTCCCATTTGCGAGAAGTAGGCTTAAGCAATCGATAGCCGGTCACGCGACAACAGTCGCGTGTTTGCTCTTTTGCGACAAAAGAATAAAGCTCGGAATAAAAACGGAGCGGAATCTCAATTCATACGTAGTGTACGTACGAAGGTGAAAAACAAAAAAAAAACATAATTATTGACAATTATTAAACACACGCGCGCGTGCGCGCGCGCGATATTGCATTTACGCACATTTTCACGGCAAACGTAAACGTTACGGGAAAAAGAAATAGTTTCTTCTTTGTTTCATCGTTGAAAATATTAAGAGGAGGAAAAAAGGGACAGCGAGAAGGAAAAAAAAAAAACTTTGCAATTCCCCCCCTCCCCCCCGTTCGCCACATCAGATGCAGGCGAGTGAAAATTGATTAGGTCAGGAAAATGCAAACGATCGGAGTCGAGGTACTCCAATTACGAACAATAGTGCAAACGATAGCAGACACACGCGCGTAACACACTCTCGCACGCCACAAAACGAGAGGAAGAGGCAAAAGGGAGAACCTTACCGTATGTAATCAGACACACAATTGTGGATTTGTGCCGCCTCGCGCGGTAATTAGTGCTGAAAATTCGCGTCGGAATTACCGAGGTCGTAAAATATAGCTGCTTTATGGCATAAAAGCTAATTAGTGGCACGTGCTCGTGGCAACGAGAGACGCGCGCGAGATACAATTAGTAACGAATCGCGGCAGCTGCGCGGCGCGTAGACCGGAGGAAAACTCGCGAGAGCAAGCGCGCCGACAAGGAAAAATTATATACGTAAATGTTTGGAAAAACAAATTATCCAAGCAAATTGGCCGGTTTACGATTTTAGTAATTGCCATTTTATTGGCACACATAAATATCACAGGAGCTTTGACAAGTTTTCGTCGTCGTTGAGTAAACGAAATTTCAAGCTTATATCATCAATATATTGTAATCCATTTAATCCGATTACACAGCGCGCGGATATTGGAAATGAATGAAAAGAGCTTTGGCGAAGAAATTATGCTAGTGTTTATTGTATACGTATTATAGATATACGTTTTTTTTTATATTCAATTTTTTTTTTCAATAAGCGAGTTTTTTTTTTTTTTTTTTTTATCACGTGATATGCAGTTTTTTGTTTCAGCAGCTCTTTACACTCGATTAAAAACGGAGAGAATCTTCTTTTTTGGGAGAAAACTTTAAGAAAGAAAGATAAATGATTTGCGTCACCCGGGCGGGAGGAGGTTACATTTGCATGGTTATATACGCGGAGATAGCTGTGTGTCTTGAAAGGTTTTATCGTATTATCTACTTCGTTAGCCGAATAATTGGATTTGCGGCTAGACAATATCCTGGCGCGATCCCAAGAGCGGCGGCGCGGCTTACGCAAGTTTTTGGTATCACACACGTACACCGTGATAAGCAACGGCTAATAAATATTCGATGATAAATGTATCGGAGGGTTTTTCGTGAAATGGAGGACGAGAGAAAAACGGAGAAACAAAAGGGAGAAAAAGAGAGAGAGACGCGGCAAAGAGTTATTGTAAGTGGTGAGAGAATAAAATTCACCGAGCTTCATATCGCGGTCGTTACTTTTCACCCCTCCACCCCCTTGGAATTTATTTTCCTCTTTCTCGTTATGTGCGTTTTTTTTTTCGCGGGTTACGCGGAAAGACAGAAAGGGGAAAAGAAGAAGAGAAAGAAATGGAAAACTCGAGGAAACATGATAGATAGAAAAACCAAGAACGAGAATAAGCGAATAGGGTGAAAAAAAAAGGAGAGAAAGAGAGAGCGTGTGCGTGTGCGTGTAGGATCAAAGAGGGGAAGATAAAGAAGAAAAGTCGATGGCAGAGCGATGGAGGTGGAAACGCGTCGAGACGAAAAAAAAAAAAAAATATAAAGAAAAAGAAGAGAGGGGAAAAAATACGAAGAGAATGAGAATGAGACAAGAGAGAGAGAGAGAGAGAGAGAGAGAAAAAGAGGGGTGTGAAAGAGACGGGTGAAGATGTGAGAGCGTGAGTCGGAATCGGTGCCGTGAGGGATTTCGAAGAAGGCAATATTTCAATCGACGTCAGATTTATCGACCTCCCGCCACCCAGCCCATACGAAATGGCCAGCGCGCGCCGTGTTACGTGCCACTTCGCGAAGTGGTCTCATGCCTCTCGCGGCTACCTGGCTGTCTGTCCGATCGGCGACTGCGTTCTGTCTGTCACGTGCCGTTACGCGCGAATCTCATCTTCGCCGCGTCTCATTTTACTGACAGATTTCCGGCCGACCAAACCCCCCGTATATCGATCGGATCATTTTTAATGTACTTCCTCTCTCCCTCCCTCTCTCTCTCTCTCTCTCTTTCATATCTATGGATTATTTATCATAGTTAATATTTCATCGAGATGAACAGAAGCTTGTGTGTATTTTCTTGAATCGAAAACGCATTATGTGTGTTGAGGAGAAATCTGGAAAGTTGAAATGTACGAAGCACTCCTCTCCACTTCGTGTCGTAAAAACCTAAATTTGACACGCCTAGTGTAGAAGAAAGAGAGAGAGAGAGGGAGAGAGCTGGCCGTATCGACCAGATGCTAGTTGTTTATTGCTTTC
The DNA here is from genome assembly GCF_002006095.1 of Pseudomyrmex gracilis. Taxonomy (NCBI): domain Eukaryota; kingdom Metazoa; phylum Arthropoda; class Insecta; order Hymenoptera; family Formicidae; genus Pseudomyrmex; species Pseudomyrmex gracilis. The sequence goes on from NW_018020710.1 coordinate 268,631, forward strand.
TGAGTTCAATATTTTGCTCCTGTATACGGGATCGTATAAATACAACGGTGCTTCAAATGCTACGTTTTGGCCGAGTAATAAAATGTGCGCGCTTTCGCGAGAAATAATAACAAATACGATGTAATAAGAAAATACAATAATTTTTTTCTCTTTAAGAAGCAACGGAAAGGATTAGTAAAATTGCTGAAAAAAAAAAACAAACAAAGAAGAGAGCAAAAACACGTGCGAATTTTCACCAAATATTCACCGATTTAGTTGAAAATCTCAACTCCTGTTTATTAATCAAGAACTATAGCGAACAATACGGAAGTTGTGCCACTGCATACTGCAGTTTCGCCTTTAGAGCTTATAGTATACAGGAAATGTGTAAAGCTGGGATACATATACATATATATATATATATATATGTATATAAAATTCACCCTGTAACGTTACTCTCTCCCAACAATTGCGGATAGTATTCTGCAGACACTGGTAAGATTATTGTTATAGTTATTATTATCACCGTACCACGTTACGATAATCCGCGTACATATTTGGGTTCCCTAAATATCCTGCAATCCCTCGGCATACTAAGTAGGAGAGTTTTGTCTCGAGAGTTACCCGGTAGTCTCCATTGTTTTCCAAAAATCATTTAACAACGCGAATACGCAACGGGGGCAATACAAGAAATACTCAAGTTTTGTATTTAGACACGCGCCAATTATACATCGTCGATATATGTTTCGGCGTCAATTTTCAATTTAATTTCAATCGCGCTATATAGGGTAACGATGAGCCAAGTAAGACGACAAAAACTAGCAAAGAACAAAAACAAAAAAAAAAAAAAAAAACTAGCGAAGAACAAAAGTCCGAGGAAAACACACACGGACGGGGAATCTATTTGATCGCGCGGGAGAGAAACGCGCGCTCGCGCGTCGCGTTCGAATATGTGGATTGGGTTGTTGCACATAAGAGGTTGCTCGAGGCGTTATGGGATTCTGCGATGAAGGCGGGGAGGGTGGGCGAGAAAGAGACGGAAGCGCGCGAACGCGCAAGTGTTAGAGCAAGAAGAAGAAGACGTAGGAAGAGTACGGACGCGGGAAAGCCGGGAGAGAGAGAGAGAGAGAGAACGAGAGGGAAGAGAGAACCGCGATGCTCCGGATTGGCACGAAGGGTTTGAGGCTGCGCTTCGGCAACTTGGCGGGGTTCGGCGAGGCATTGAAATTGCAAATGCGCATTATGGATATTTCCCTATAGAGGGTCGAATACCTCTCTCTCCCGGTCTCTTACCGCGCTTCTCGCTCTTTCTCATTCCCGCCCGTCCTTGCCACCCCCCTTGGTATATACGCAACCTCACCTCTCTCTCCCTCCGTCTTCTCGCACCCTCTTTCGGTCTCCTCTCGCTCTTTCGCTCCTTACACGCATCTCGGTTCGCATTCGCGTTTTCTCTTTATTTCTCTTTCCTTCTCTCGCGCATATTTTGTTCCATCTTACCGCATCTTTGCTTACAACTGCGTATCGCCCGCAAAACTTCCATCCTCTTTCTCTCTCGCTTATTCAGGAATTCTTGCCGCCGTCACCTTTCTCTCTCTCTCTCTCGCGCGCGAAAGACTACATGCTCCGCTGGAAAGCAGCTCTCATCGTCGCTCTCATTTCCCCGTGTCCCATTCCCGCCTATCTCTCCTGACATTCTCACTTCGTACGTGGATTGTTCACCCTATATGCGCGTTCTATCGCTTCTCCCCGCGGAACTCTCTCCCGCGCGTCTGTTTCTCTTTCTTTCGCAATTTCTGTGACTTTGTATATACTCCCTTTTGTTTCACCCCACCCTTCTCCTCTTTATCTTTCCATCTTTCTGTCTTCGTTTTCCATATCCATTCGAATACACACGACGCGCGGCGTTCTCGTTACACGCATCACGTTGCGAGTGACATCTCGAAGCCATCTTTGATTCACGCTTATGAATCTTGGCTATTCCGCGACGCGTCCCACGTTATCTTCGCCATCTTTATGCTATCTTCACCGCTTCGCTATTCAAGCTCCTCATGGAGTTTCCTCTTGCAGCTGCCTCTCTCTCTCTCTCTCTTTCCCTTCCTTTCTCTCTCTTTTGACGCGCGTTCGCGGCAGTGGTTCGCAATTTTTTGTCAGTATATTTTACACAGATCGCGCCTGCATGATTTTTTTTATAAATTTTTACCACGTAAAGTCGTATCGTTTTATTGTCAAATATCTCTATGTTTGTTTTCAACAATAATAACTGCATGTTATGTTAAACACTTTTGCGAGATCAAAATGACAATGAATTTGAAAACTTTAATGAAGAAACTCGAGAGAAGAGACTGGGACGAATAAAGTGATCCCAAAGTGATCTTTTTCTTTATACGATGTGTACACGCGATCGACACTTCTGTGACGTGAAATGGGGGAGCGTCACTTTGAGCGTCACTGACGCGTTTCGTAACTCGCGGAGGATTTCGAAGGGGGTAAAAGCAAGGTTGGAAACGCGTAGGGGCGAATAGGTAAGTGAATCTGTTACATGGGTTCGGCTGGGGTTCGGATTGCTTTGGGCGATTCCCTTCCCTCTTCCTTCGATTCGACACCCCTCTTGCTGCGCTTCCCAGTCACCATTGTACACTCGTAGTCGCTGCTTATCCTATCGAAGGTATATTGCTTGCTCCCTACCCTTTCGCAACAACGCACGTAGTTACATGGAAATCAAAGCGCGATTTCGAATCAAACTAACATTATTGCTACTCGATAAAATCCTTAACGAGTTAATTGACTTCTTATAAACTGCCGTTAATTCTCTCCCTTAAACGCTTCACTCTCAACTTAAATCTTGCGTGAAGTTTGTACGCAAAGATCAATATCGTTTTTTTTTTTTTTCTGCTAATTTCGTTTCTGAAAGATTCAATAACAAATTATTCGCGCAACTCGCGTGTTACATTTATTTTGCGCGCATTTATTTTTTTTTTTTTGTTTTTCACTTTTTAGTCAAACATAAATTATTTCTCCAATTTGTACGTGTGATATTGAAGGGTACTTTTAAATCCAACCAACGTTTGTGTAAATAATACAAAATTATTATTTATGCATTTACAAAATGTGGGATTTTGTGGCAAAAAAGCAGCAGAAAGAAAACTCAAGAAGCACACACACACACACACAATGAAATATACAAATATAATATATTACTATGTATGCATCATATATTATATTACCGCGTTTCCTATTTTTTAATTTTTTTTTTGGAACACGCTTTCTTGCGCAAATTCCTCTCGTGTGAAGTGGCACATAGTGTTGATTTTCTTTGTTAAATATTTAATCGGAATATCGCACATTGTAAAACAAATAAAATAAATGCGAAATAATACAAATAAAAAATTAAAAATGTGAAATAATACAAATGTGAGAAAGTCTGTAATGAAAACCATAGAAAATATGTGCCGCAATTTGTGTTTCACGTTCAAATAAATCCGCAAAGTAATGCATAATTGTAATTACCACATTTTCCGAATTCTTATTGGCATCTAATTAACGTTCTCCGCCGCAGAGAATCCGGTATAAATCCTGATTATTCGATAATCTGTATTTAGTGTTGCTTATTACAAGATTAGTATTTGTCGAATCACCGGGGGAAAAAGATCAAAAAAATTCACGCTGTAAATAAAAGAATCTCCGCGGGACTCGGTTGCGTGAAATCGATCGTTGGCCAGAGACCCGACCTCGGAAAACTACAAAAATCAGTAACGTAGGGTTTTTCGTTGCAAAAGCGCCCCGTCACGCTGGCGCCGCACATATATACATAGTATTATTTATTTTGTAAACAACGCCGCAACATCCGCGGCCGAGCGTGAAAGTGAGGCCAGTTTATTTCGTTTCCGTTTGTCCCGTACCAATTCAATTTTGTAGTAAAAAAAAAAAAAAAAAAAAAAAAAAAAAAAAAAAAAAAAAAAAAAAAAAAAATGCACCGGGGTTAAGTGACAATCCCCCGTGTGGCTTCCCGGAGTTTTTATGTTTGCATCATTTTAGAAAAATCACGACGCGATGTGTGCGCGGCGTACACCGGAATATTTCTTTGTTTGGGCAAAATATTTTGTTGACCACACAGTATAAAAACGTAATTGTTTATAACGTACGAATATATATTTCTTTCTCTTATTGTTTTTTTTTTTTTTTTTAACACAAAAAATCCTTGTCGATCAATGCAGGCGCGATGAACAAGATTAAATAATCTTCTCTTAACTGTTTTCTTAATTTTGTTTATATGAAAAATCTTTGCTTGTAATAACAAAGGAATTTAATTGTAGTCTGTTCTTTTTGCACTTTTTTTTTTTTATAATGAACTTAATATTTTTCCTGTAGAAAGAGCCAGTGTGTGATGGCGACACACATCACAGTCTTATCACCACCATCGTAAGGGATGTTCTGCGCGCTGTTTTTAACGTTATTTGCATATTTTATTTATTTTTTTCTATCTGACTGTGTCTCGCAGGACAAGGGCCTCTTGGAGCGTAAGCAAATCGGGAAGATTAAATCAACCGAACATCGCGCCGCCGATCGGTTCGTTAACCTTAGTTTAATTTTAAAACACGGTGCGAAGCATTAAGGCCATTTTTTGCGAGCGATTTGCGCTCGCCGCCTGACTGACTGAAGAGCGCGAAAACAAAACGAACGAAGAAGATACGAAGAGAAGAGCGAAGTGAAAAATGCCGGCGAAACACACTTCGATCGCGCGTTCTAGTTGTTTGTTATGTGTATATAGTTCGATGTCGAGAAGCGGGGGTGTGTGTTGCTCCGATTAATTACCTCCATTCGATACTTGTGCGTACGGAAAATAATAATTTGCGAACGCGCGCACTTCCGGGGGGGGGGGAAAAAAAAAGAAAAAAAAACACACCTGTACATTCGCGCACATCTTTTCTGCACAAGTATAAAGTTTTTTATAACATGCACGTCTCTTGCACGTACAAGGTTTTTGACTTCATATGAATATGTTTCAAAGACTTTTTTATATATGAACAAGTTTCAAAGACTGTATAGAGGAGAGAGAGTACTTCACGTTTTTTTTTTTTTCACGTTTAATATCTTGTATTTAATATCCGAGGCTGTTAAATCGAAGCGATAAAAGGACACATTTTATAAAGCTACGGATACCTAATAACGCGCATGTATATATACGTGTAGGTGTTGGACAATAACAATTTTTTTACGACACACGAAAAAAAAAACGCAACGCATACGGCACCCGACGGATCGATCATATTTTTTTTTTGTTCTTTTTCATCGATAGATTATCGCGGATAATTCTCAAGAACTTTTATAGCCGTTCGTCAGCCTCGATTTTCGTCGACCACGTACCTTCATCCTCGTGTCCTCTACCGATCTTTATTTACTTTTATTCCCTCCATTATTCGAGCTTTTACTGTGCCGCCAATAGAGGCAGGGGCTCTGTTCGATAATACACACTTTTATTTTCATTCCCACGCCCGAGTGGCTCGCTCTCGAAGCAGCAGGCAGCGGCAGCAGCAGCAGCAGCAAGCCGATATACCACTTGTTCTTTTCACGTCATTTTTAACGAACGGATATGATATCCCTGTAGTCTTGCTATAATGCAGAATAATCAATACCGGGGCCATCGCGCGGTGCTGTGTGCCGACATCTCGATGGATAGGATATTAAAAGTTTGACGTTTCGTTATCGATGGCTTTCATAAGCCAGCGACTAGTTGAGTTGCGACTAGTTGCGGTTACTGGAAATATGAAAGAAAGTTACGTAAGCTACTATATGTGTGTGTGTATATATATGTATATATATATATATAAATATATCATAAAATGCACAGATCAACAAGATATTTATATTACACTTTAAAATCCACGTACGAAAATCATGGCGAAAAACATTTTCCTGGGAGCGGCGAAGCTTTATTTTTTGCTATTAAACCGAATGAATGATTTATCGAGAAGTCTGCATACTTTAAACATTTATCTGCGCAACGACCAAAAAAAAAAAATTAATTTATAACATCGTTCTTTTTTTTTAAATTTATATTTTTCATTCTCCATAAATTCGATGTTGTTTTGCCCCTCTCCCCCCCCCAAAAAAACCCATGGGGTTTTTGATCCTTTTAAATTGTGTAATTTCATAAAAAAAAAAAAAAAAAAGAAAAACAAAATATTGCCGAAAAAATTTATTGGCGCAAAGGTGTTCGATGAAACGTGCAAAAAACATTAGGCAATTCTACACACAGAGGCGGCGATTTTCACATCACACGGCGTGTGTAAAAATTTTCATAAGCTTTTAATTTTCTACACGCTTGTAATAAAAATTAAAAAAAAAAAAAAAAAACAAACAAACAAACTAAACCCACATCCATCATGTATAACGCGTAAATTTCGAAGCGTAAATAATGTTCCCGCAACGTAAACAAACCGGCGTGATTTATAATAAACGACGCCGATATATTAAAAAAAAAAAAAAAACGTTCGAATAAAGAAATCCACGACAGAGAGAGAGATGGTGAAAATGATGGGAGAGGAAGGAAAATTTCTCGCGTTCTTTCTTAAAGTTTCCATCAAACGGAATGTTTTAATAAGGCTCGCGTAAGTAGTATTCGATGTGTCAGAGTCGAAAGACTCGAGGAAAGATGAAATGCACAGCTGTGCGTTAAAAGGAATGAAAGGGAAGGAAACGAATATAAAAGGGTGGATACTCCCGCGCTAAGGGAGGTGAGGCGGGACAGTTGGATGGCTGCTGCCTACACACACCGAAAACTTCACCAACCAGCGGCGCGACGACGCGCGGCGGACGAAAGCGCGGCTGGTAAAACTACGATGGTATCTATCTGCGCGATGGTAGTAGAGTGAGTAATGCGATAAGTTCAGCAGTTTGAAAACTCGATGGAGAGCCATGCAAATTGTGTCAATGATTAATCACGATAAATCAAGGACTTGGCTTGGCCGAAAAGTTGTTCGAATAGATATCTACTTAACTCGCGAGAGTATAAGAGATGAATTCGGAGTGAATTTTTTTTTTTACGACGCGCTTAAATAACTTGGAGTGTATGTAAACTAAACTTTCTCTCGATAATCAGCGCTTTCCGAATCATCTCGTACGAATTATACGCACGTTTGTTAATTAATTATCGCCTCTTATAATTATTTTAATCAACGTAGTTTTCAAATATATATAACGATATAATTATCTAGAATTATATAAACGGTAAATTTATTCAAAATATTTACGTATTAATTGCGAGTGAAAGTAAAGGAAGTAAATAAAGTGTAAAAAAAAAAAAATGTGAAGTGCTTCACATTTTTCTCTTTAAAAAGCTAAACGTGGTAGCGACTGAGGTCGAAAGGTCGATTATATTTTCTTGCTTGCCGCTTTTAAGAAAACAAAGAGAGTTAAGTTACGTTACACTTTTGCGATGCGAGTAAATCTCTCTCTCTCTCTCTCTTTCATTTTCTCTCTTGCAAATAAAGCGACTTACAAAGAGACTTTTTCCCGTTCCTTTTTAACGATTCCGTTCTGGTCGTTATTATCGTTTTTCGTGTGTAGAAAAAAAGTCAAATATGTCAACTACTACGCAATTACATTTGGAACCACTTAACAAACTGTTCTTATGAAATAACAAGCCAAATCGATTGGCTACTTTAAATCCGTTGAAAACGTCTGAGAGAGAGAAGGAGAGAGAAACGGGGTTAATGGATATTTCCCGATTTGCCGCAAATCAGAACAGAGTAGCAGCAGCGGCTCGCGCATTGACGGCACAAGTCGGGGGGGGAGGAGGTTTATGAGAGAGCGCGGTTGCGTACACACGGGGGATATCAAAGTGAAATCGGGTCAAATTGTTCTGTTGCGTCGTGCAACTGGCACATTGTACGTTCCCGCCCCGTAACTTTACACTGTAATTGCCGTCGTCCGCCGTCGTGGAGCTGAAGTTTCCGTCACACCGTAATAGCGGCGTCGGACGACGAGGTGTTATTGCAGCGGGGCCATTAAATTAGTCCTCTCTTCTAGCCCTTCCCCTTCCTCTCTCATGAAAATCTGCAGCATGATGCGCGTTTTAACGAAACCGCGAGAGTATCGTAATGGAACCCGCTCTTACAAGCCCATCCTCCTCCTTGTCGTTACGATGCACCGGCGCGGCGGCGGCGGCGGCGGCGCTCGTTCGCCTGATCAAAGTGAAAAAGTTCCTCTTGTTATTTTGCGTGTCTCTGCACCCTTTGTCTCTGCCTTTTGTAATCTTATGCTCTTCGAAAATTGGCTCGGGTGCTCGAACGGGGGTCTGCGAGCGATCGCAGAGATTGGCGGGTATTCGTGAATCGGCAATTTTCTTTGTTACCCCGAAACGATATGTCGTCTAATATAAAACACGTAAATCACGCCGTCGAGTAGACACGCTACGAATACATCCATTTTGTTGGATGTCTCTCTCTCTCTCTCTCTCTCTCTCTCTCACGCGAGTTCTTCTCGCGCGAAAGTGGTAATTGTAAGAGCGAAAGTCGCGTTTTCCTTTCTTTCTCTCTCTGTCTCTCTCTGTCTCTCTCTCTCTCTCTCTTTGTGTCATCTGGATATCGTGTACCACCGATACTTCGCCGATGTGCCGCCACACGCACGCGGATTACAGGCGTAGGTATCAGTGTGCACATCATCCCGCTGTCCGTCAAATAACCGTGCACTCGAATACACAAACAGGCATTCGATTCGTGCCGTAGATAGGGGTAGTTACAGGAATCTATTGTGCTCTCGAGAGGTCGCGTGAGGGTCGGAGGGAAGGGGGCGGGAAAAGGGAAAACGGGAGAGGATGGGACTATTCGATAGAGGGTATGAGGGGACAACGCGCGGCGGGGGAGAAAGGGGAAGGAGAAAAGGGGGAAAGGCAAAGGGCAGAGCAGGAGGTGGAAAGCGTCTGGATGAATGGCGGCGGCGTTGCCGGTGGTAGTGGTGGCTTTTAGCTGGACGCATTCAACCGCGAGGGTTAGGTCGGGGGAGGGTATGGTATTAACGCATCCGCACGCGGTACACAAGGGGGGCGGAGGAGATGCGTTCGTTTCGCAAAATCGGCTATAAAACGTATTGCCCACGGTGGAGAGGTCGCGACGGTGGCGTTCGTTTAATGTCGTTTATCGCCGGTGGCCGTCGCGACGCGAAAGTTATCCCTCGCCAGCTTTCGGAAGCACCCCGTAACAACAAATCTGTACGATCTAGTTACTCGCCTGAAAAAAAAAATAAATAAATAAAAACCAAAAACTTTGTGATCATTAAATAATTCTTCTTGATATAATCAATTGATCACACCGCGCTCCGTAGTTTTTCTCTTTACTGGCGCAACACACAGGCGCCTCGCTATTGTTATTTTTATTTCAACATTGTTGTGAACACAATCGCGATGACAGCTGGTATAAAACGTCTTACAAACCATATAATACACATATGAGAGACGTCACAAAATAAACGCGTGAAAATCAAACTCGAAAAATAGTGAGAGAGAGAGAGGAATGGAAAAACACAACACGTGACTAAAGTCACGTGACCTTTAGTCACGTTTTTAAAGACAAAACGACTTCGAAATGAATCGAGAAACACATCCGAGAAACGTCCAATTAAAACGTCGAGATAAAAGTGGCGACAATCAATATCGAGAGAATCGATTTTGATTATTTACACACGCTTTTTCTAGCAGATTGTTTCGTTGCTTATTTTTAAACAACCTCTTAGACAATACAAGTGATATTTCGAAAAACCATTTGGTTTTCCATTGCGAAAAGAATACAAGCACGTCTTTACTTTTCGACCAAAGTAGAAATAGAAAAAAAAAAAATGTTTTATATCTCAATTTTAATTTCTTTAATATTTTAAATTGACAACAACTAATATATTAAAAATAAAAACAGGTTTATATTTTAACAAAGAGTACACACATCTTACTTCATTTAATTAATTACTTAGTTATTTATCTACGTTTTTATATCCCGTCTCTCGCAAACACCCACACACACACCCACACACACGTATGCACGCATACCCACAAAAACCGTTATCATAAATCTCTCATTAAATCCTTCTCACCAAGTTACGAGCGAAAGAATGCAGATATCAAATAGTATGCACTCGCGTAACGATGCAACGCTTTCATTTAGATAACAAAGAGAACGAGATTGCCGTAGTTCCATACACCACGCGGCGGTGTCCAGGGGTAGAAAATAATCAAGCGGAGTGTGTGCACGTGTGTATGTGCATGGGGGGGGGGGGGTCGGGGAATGGAGGAGGAGGATGAGCTACGCAGGGTTGGCGGCCCGACTCTCTGAAATATGTTATACGCCGTAGAACGCCGCAGTGGCGGCGGCGGTGGCGGCCGTGTTTGTTTAATTCGGTTTAACGCATTCGGAGGGTGAGTCGCATCGACCAAAACCACCACCGCCGCCGCGCGTCACGTCGTCTCGTCGTCGTTCCGCCTTCCTCCCGACGTTTCAACGCGCCTCCGTGCGGAACCGAGCGTGCTCCTCGAAGAGAGAGAGACGGAGACGGTTACGGGTCTCCCCCTCGACACATTCTCCCGCAATTCTTCCCCTTTACGAACGTTCGCGAACAGATTCGATGATAGTGTAAAATAGATATGATTAAGGGGACGGTGAGACCGAGAGTTTGCGGGCCGCTAGAGCTCTCGCTAGCAGCCGGGGCTTAATCATATAAGTTCGCCGATGATGGATTCACCGTGGATTTGCTGAAAGCGACCGCTCAAGCGAAATTTCGACGGGGTTTCTTTACGTATCCCTCGAGTATTTTGTGTGTCTGTGTGTGTATATATATGTGTGCGTCAAGGCGCCTAACGCGAGCATAAAATCGCGTCAAGAAAGATAGTGACGCACGTTTGAGTGAATCTGTCGGTTTCTTATTTTGCGGAGCAAAATCGTTTCCGCCGTATAACGGCCAACGAGAATCAAATGCTCACACCAGGGGACACTTTTCCCGATTCCGCGTCCAGCTGTACGTATACAAGCACCATCGCGTGATCGTATCGCCCGCAGTGTATCCTTCAGCCGCGACGTTAATTATACTCTCACGCGCGGATCATTTCGCCTCCGCGTCTCGTTGTGTTGAACGCAACGCGCAACGCTCGCTTGTGTGTTTGCTCGTGTAATAATCGTGTTAATAATCTGGTCGAGCGAGCCACCGCCAGACGGGACGCGAGAGCGAACGAGCGAGGGAGAAGAACGTGGCGTCGCGCGGCGGTGGCGGCGGCGGCGGCGGCGGCATCGCGCCGGGTAGAGTTGGTGTGTTTCATCGAGACTTAGGAATCAAATATTTGCACGACTCGAGCTTCGCCTCGGTTTACACGACGTAGAGCTCGCGAATCCTAAATACTCAGCATTTACCCCCGGACGGAAAACTGGGAGGAAAGAGAGGAAGAGGGCGCGAGGTAAGGGGGTGGCGGGTTCGAAGGGGTGGAGTGCGAAGAGAGAGTGTGCGAGTGACGGGTCTACTGGTTGCGCGAATACCACGAGAGAGAGAGGGTTAATTTGTCGGCTCCGCACGTAGAGATCGCGAAAATCGCAAGCGGCGCGTGATTATGCCGGGCGTGTAACGCGTCAAAATAGCGCTGAATCAGCCGGTCATTACAGACGTTGCGCACAGGGGCCCCCCCTTATTATTGCGAGTTAAATCGTCCGAGCGTTTATCGTTCGTAAAGAGTCGCTTGCTTGCCTGAGTTACCTAATTGGACTCTCGCACGATCGTCTCGTGAGAATGGAATCAAACGGACGGAGAGAGCTCGACGCGCCCAACAGAAGAACGACGCGCCACGAGGATTCCGCCGCCTACTTTCAATTTCCGCGCTCACAAAGAATAAATTGAATCGGTCATTTCTCGAAAAAAAAAAAAAAAAAAAAAAGATTCTATTTAAAACGAAATTTAATTTTATCGTACGAAAAGCTTCATTGTAAAAAATTATCTCATTATTTCACGCAAAATTCATTCATTTCTTCTTTCAGCAGACAGTTTTTTTTTTCTCCACTATTTCTCGATAACGCGAAAATGATCGCGATTCGCTTACGTTACTTCGAAGAGCGAAGTTTTTATTTTTTTTTTATCACAAAGTTAATATTAGGTCTACCGGAAAGTTCTGGTCCGTTTTTGGAATAAAACAAAATACAAAGTTTTCGTAATTTTTCAAAAATGGAATATACAAATTGCCCTCACGCTAGCAAGAAGTCATTAATATATATATAATAATGGCAATTATATTATTTAATAAAGTTTATTGACGGTTAAGAAAAATTTGTATTTTGTTTTATTCCAAAAACGGACAGACCTTTCCGGTAGACCTAATAACACATGCAGCGAGTAACTTCAATATTCGGACGCACCACGCAAGTTTTGACTTTGTCAAACAGGATGAAAGAGATTGTATTTATATTACACCATAGAGAAGTATTGAGTGTAGTTAACAAAAATATAAAAAACGTCAATAATATATTTAATATCATTGACGTAAAACTTCTGTGATTGTGACATAATTTATTTAAAAAAAAAAAAGAACGCCTGAATTTAAAGTTATGATAATATTCGAATGTAAGTATACACTTGTGTGTGTGTCGCGCTTATTGTTCTACATCTAGATAACTCGAAGTTAATGTATGGTCTGTAAACATTGTTAAAGTCAACGAACACATCTCATCAAGCCTCATTAGAAAGTCAGTACGCTTGTCAGTATTCGTTCGAACTGCCGGCAAAAATGGGACGCGAAAGCAACGTATCTTTTAACGATCATCAGCTTTTTGGAATTTTATACGGTGAGAAAGAAAGATCGCACACAGAGAAATTGTTTAACTAAAAATTGTTAAATAAAAGAGGTTTATTAAAAGATATAAATACGAAGATCTCGCATAAAATCTATTCCAAAAAAAAAAAAAGACCGTAAAAGCTCCGGCTGTGTGTGAAATTGTTCTTGTAACGTTCTTAAGGGTGGAAAAGGAATCGTGATCTCGGGCGTTATCGGCGTTTACGCTGGTGGTTTGATAGATCTAGGAATTTAACTCGCAGCGCTCAAGCGCGGCGCGTTGTCAATATCCGGATGCTCCTATCTGCCTTGAACGTGCATACACATCGATTCGGTGTATCCGGATTCGGCAACTCGCCCACCGCCTACGTCTAACCTGGGATGCATTCGTGATGGATGCTCTTGCGCGTGTCCGAGCATCGCGCTGATGATGAAATGCATCTTCCGCCGATGTTCGGGGCCAATCGTCGAGAGCGCGCAAAAATACGTTTCGAGAATTTGCAGCAAAAAAAAAAAAAAAAGAAAACAAAGACCAAACAAAAGGAAAACTGCAAAATGGTTTTTGTGAGAGAACCGATCTCTCTTTCTCTTTCTCTCTCTCTCTCTCTCTCTGTCTCTCTCTCCGAATTTCTAAATCCACCGGATCTAGGTCACGAAATTCGCGTTGATCGACCCTCCACGACTGTTACCAATGTCGACGCCCGATCGCCTCTCTGTTCGCCTCCGAATTGCTATCGATTCGACGTCTCCGGTCTTGTTTGCGGCTCGTGTGTATCTGTGTACACATCGCAGGGAGCTTATCGTGATAGAGAAGAGACATTTTCACGAACATCTTAGTCCAAATAACGCGTCCTTTCGAAGTTTTTTCGTTTTACAACAGCAGTTTTCTTATCTTGCCGAAACATAACGTTAAAAATGCGAATCATCAAGCATCGCGAATTTCGCGAATTGGAACACAACAAAAGATGATCGAAACGCACGCGAATGATTTAAGTTACCGATTGTTTCGTTGCTCTTCATTTGTTTTTTTTTTTTTTTTTACAGAATTTATCGAGCGAATTTATCGCAAACAAAATCCACACGAACCAGACCGAAAAAAAAAAAAAAAACAAAAAAGTACCGAAATAAGTTCCGAGACTACGCTCTTCGAGATCTTCAATCTTTTTTAATTCTCGCGCTCGGATCGTCGCGATGAGTCATGCCGGATTAGTCGCATCGACGTGGGACAATAACCCGGCGTGCGTGTTTCTTAACAACGGTGAATTGACGTCGTGACAAATTGGCGCGTATACGAGCGACTATCTGTATCAAGCGGATGAACGCCCGTAACGGGCGGAATCGGTACGAGCCAAGAGCTTCGTCCGTTCGCCCGGAGAGAGAGAGAGATAGAGAAGCGCGTCTATGACATTAATACATCATCGATTGTCCTATAAACGTACACGCTCGGTGTGGAGTGCCGATATCCAGTGCCGCTCCAGTCGTTCCAGTCATTATGCATCGGTGCAAACCCGCCTATTAGATACCGTTCCGTAGAAGCCCATCCGTGGTTACTTCGGCCCTCACGTCGCGCGCGCGTGTGTGTGTGTTCTCGAGCACATTTGCGCACTCGCGGATATACACGTTCGTACACTTGCCACACGCACACACACACGCGCGAACGTGTACACGTACGAATGCAACGCTGCGGTACGTACGAGGAAACGGCCGTTATTACGACATTATGTAGATAATAGCGTGGACAAATACGAGCCACGTATAATGTCGTATAGATAGAGACAATATTTTCCAAGCTTTGTTCGCGAAACTGCTATTATTCGTCGACTATGATCGATAATACACACACGCGCGCGCGCGCGCGCGCGCGCGACATAACACGTTCCCGCGAACATTTAAAATGCATTTGTAAAAAATTACATCAAACACACACGGATGTATCGATATCGAGACTACATTGATAATTTTCAATCGCATTTAGTTCGAAACGTTATCGATCCAATAAAATGTGACGACTCGCAAATCGAATTCCAGCGAAAGTTAACGCGAATATTACCAATCTCGCGCGACGTTTTATGTATATATGTATATACGCTGTATATATTATATATATATATATATATATATATATATATATATATATATATATACGGTGTATGTATGTATATACACACACCGTATATACGGCTTCGCGAAATCGACAGAAAAATCCGTAGTTTATTTATATCGGGAGACACGTCGCCTGTGAGAGTAAGGGAGGGATTAGAGAAGTCACAAATCACGGAATTGAACAGATTAAAATGGACATTCTGGGAAAGCGAAGATATGAGAATCGACCTGTCGCGCGTACATCCTCGATTTCCTCCCTTTTTTTTTTTTTTTTTTTTCGCACACTTTTTCCGTGATACGAAATCGTTTTCGTCGAGAGCCACACACCGCTCTTTCGCCATCTATACATATAAAGTGCAAAAGAAACGTATCAAAACCAACAAGTTTAAATTTATGTATTATTTTTGTTTTACATATTATTTTGTAAAAAAAAATTTAGTTTATATATTATTTTACACATGTTTTACATATTATTTTGTATATCTTGTACTAATAACAGAAAATATTTTAAACAACAACAATCGGAATTATCTGAAATATTTAATATATCGTAATAATACAAATCAATATTTTAAATGTTTTTTTTTTTAAATTCTATTAGCTTTTACACATGCAGAAATTGCATTTGCAATTATAAATAGATATTTTGATAACGTGTTTTGGTTAATATATTTTCCAGATTTCCGGAACTTGAATTATTGTATTAAAAAAAAAATAAATAAATAAAAAAATACCAATACAGATAACAAAAAGCTCACTTTATCCGACGTGATCAAGTCGGGAATGGTGCAAGTTTGCTTTCGCTCGTGGTTCGAATCCCGATGGTTGATGTATATATACAACAAACGAAACGCTGCGGCAACGAAGCAATGCGAAATCCGGGCGTGGAATAAGCGTGCAGCAAGGCAAACCCTATACAAATCCGAACGCGGTGTCGTCGTCAAGATTCGCTCTCTCACCCAGTACGGAGCCGACAAAGTTTCAAATTGACCCCGGCCGCCGGCCGGCTAGGAAGAGACCGAACTCTCTCTCGCGCGCGCGCGCTTGTCGCGCGATCCACATCAAATAGAGTCTAAATAGAGAAGGCGACCGGCCACGATTACGAGCGGCGGAACAGGAGAAACAAGAGCGTATAGTAACAGTTTCCGTTGCGGGCTGAATTTCTCCATTAGCCATCCTATATCCGCGATGGTGCCTGGCTGGCAAGGCATGTAAGCGCGTGCGTGCGTGCGTGCGTGAGTGCGTGCGTGCTTGCGTGCGTCTAGGTATGCTCGAATACAAATACCGCGTTATCGTACGTACGTATGTACGTACACACGGAGGTGTGTATACAATTTGCAAATGCACACGCAGCCCGGAGACACGCACGCAGACGGACGGGGGACACAAATCACCGGCGTAGAGAGGGATAACACCGAGGGGAGGTGCCTCCGTGACATACGCGCGTAATTGAATCGATGAATGCGTATGTGGCGTTATCATATGGCGTTATAGCCTTACACGTAAATTCAATAAAAACTCGCCAAAAAAAATTATTTCCGCGTCCGCACGTATTGACGTGTCAATTTTTTTTTTTTTGTTTCTGTTTTTTTATTGTGTCTCTCTGTGACAGAGTTGAAATTATATATAATTTTTATAATATAATTTATATATGTATATTTTGTTTATATATCACAATTTTACTTAACAATTCTATTCGAATTCGGTTTAATAAAAGGTCGTTAAATCAATCGCTAATTAACAATTTCTAAAGTATGTTGTTTCTGAAAAGAAATAATTTATATATGCTCTCACATTTGTTCAAAACGAGAGTTGATTCTCGCTCAACTCGGATTTATATGAAAATTTATACGACAGAAGCAGAATATCGCGTGAAAGATTTAAACTGGAAAATAATATCTTAGCAAATAAACGTAATTATACATTTATACGCGATGCAGCGTCTATCGACAATGGCTCCACAAATCTGGGACAAACCTATACATATTCAAATAATGTATGTAACATATAATGTCACATATAGCTCGTACAATATATATAATATATATANATATATATATATATATATATATATATATATATATATATATATGTATGTAATATTGCACGTAATACGCTGTTTCACCAATATGTTAACTAATATCCTCTGCGTTGTATTACATAGTTATCGTCTGTACGTACGCACACGGCGGTATGTATACAATTTGCAAATGCACACGCAATTTGGTACGTGTACGCGCGCACATAGACACAAATCATCACCAACATTGATACAGAGCGGTTTCATCAAATTAATTAAAATGAGAAGTGAAAGAGAGAGGAAGGAAAGAGAAAGAGAGAGAGAGAAAGCAAACTAGCGTTTGACGCTTATTCTGCATTCTCCGCGCGAGTATTGTTTTCGTTAAACGTCATTTAACAAAGTTCGTTTGTTTATGTGTGTTTAATTGTTTATGCGTTTTCCAAAGTTTCCGCGAATTGCCGAGATCCCTAGCTGGATATACATCTCGACTTTAAAAAAAAAAAATAAAATTTCACGTTTCAAGATATGAATGTTTCGCCAACAAAAAACTATCCGGACCGCTTCTAGTTTTTTTTTTTTTTTTTAAACGCGTCCGTCGCTCGCGTTAGTTTCGTAAAAAAATACATTAGGTATGTGGGGCAGTGAGTACGATAAGAGATAATTAACAGGCGGTCGACGAACATTTTTTTTTAAATGACGCTCGTACGCGGTTCATGTTGTCTGTATATACGTTGCAATTCTCGTAATGTATATCGCGCAATTAAATGCGCCGCGAGTTCTCATCGCTAATAAACTATTATTGTGTTTGAAAACACAAATGCTTTCTTCTAAAAATATCTCCTTTTCTCGATTACATAAAAATTAACGTTATTGTATGCGTTATAAGCTGCGCGCTAAAACAGCGCGTAGCTGATTACATCCGTACCCGTGCGCGGGGGTACGAATAAATGCACCTTAACAAACAAACAGAGTCGCGCAAATGAAGTAACAAGTGCATTTATAAATACAAAAACTAGATCTCATTCAACATTGCGAGTGCTTTTTATTATGATGTTCCAGTTAACTGGATTATGTTAACAAGAGCGTGTGTGTGTGTGTGTGTGGGTACGCAAAACTCAGGCGGGACGTGCTAACAGTTTCCCGCGAGCTCTTTTTTTTTTTTCCTCTGTGGAAGGTAACGTTCAATGTGTGAAAACTTTTTTCCTCTTTTATATAAATATTTCTATTTCACGCATATACAACAATTAAAAGTACATCCGGTCTCGAACGTTCGCAAAGCAAATGGCAATTCGTGCGCGAGAAGAATCTTATTGTTCGTTCTTTCACTCTCTCTCTCTCTCTCTCTCTCTCTCTCTCTCTCTCTCTCTCTCTCTCTCTCTCTTTGTCTCTTGGAGTTATAGGGGGACAAGACTAATAGAAGTAAACCCAAGGAAACACTTAGGTATGAGGAAGACTAGCCAGCCGCGAAAATTCTTCGAACGAGTTTCGGGTAGCCGAGTACGAAAGGGAAACGGAGTTAAGGGGAGGAAGAGAAAAAAAAAACCGAAAAAAAGGCTCGCGCGTACGATGCCCGAGAGCCGGGCATTTTTGAAACGGGCATTCGCGTGACTAGGTTGGTCGATGGTTCGGCGTCGCGAGAGGGAAAGAGAGAAAGAGAGAGCGAGAGAAGAGAAAAAGAGAGAGAATATGAGAGAGAGAGAGAGAGAGAGAGAGCGGGAGCGGGAAATGCAGACGGAACGGGGTGAAAGCCAGACGAGAAAGAGAACGAGACAGAGTGAAAGAGGGTGGGCGTTCGGTGCGGGACGGTAGGTGTTCGTTCGCGTTCGGCGCTGGTTCTGGGGGCGCAGAGAGCGTACAGGAGAAGGCTGGATCGATTCAGCCGCTCGAGTCGAGTCGAGACTATGCTTCGGGGCTCCGCGCTGTGGCCTCTCCACGTACGCACACGCAAAACCGTATGCCCGTATATATATATATATACACACGCACACACACACACTCACACTTATACGTACACAATCCTCAGCAAGGACATGCGTGTGCGTGTGGTGAAGAGACACCCGCGCGGACTGATCACTATTCCGGCCTGTACGCCGGTGTCTCGAAACGCGTAAAGAGAGCAAACGGGAAACAGAGAGACGCGGAATCGGAAAGAGGACGGAAAGGGCCTGGGAACTTCTGCACTTCGGACGGTGTTGGATTTCATTCGATTCGGTCGACTCGGATTTAGTTTTAGTTGACTCGGACTCTCTCTCTCTCTCTCTCTCTCTCTCTCTCTCTGTATCGCTATTCGCGGTCGAGAACGTCGGTGCGATTATGGCGCTCAGTGAGAAGAAGAAGCTGTACACACAGCGTTGGCTTCGGGAGAAGAAAATATCAAACGCGCGCGCAAATAAAATAACGATTATATACAAAATAATTGAAGAAACAATTTTCTTTTCTTTTTTATTTTTTTTTTTTTTTGCTTTACTTTTATCGAGAAAAATACGCATCCCCTTAGTAGTAGAGCAAACTCTCAAGTACGAGATTTATATGGGATTCCGTAAGATTTAACTTGTGTGAGAAAACTGATAACAGGTCTGTAACGCGTTCTCGGCAAAATATACAGAGAGCCCGCAGCTCGCAATTGCTATCCCGCCCTTAATTTGGGTTTAGCTGTCGTTGAAAAAAAAAAAACGAAACAGCAAAAACCCCCCATCGAAATGTTCAATATCTTCGGACTCGTAAAATGCAACCATTTCGCGACGTGTACACAACATCGCCGTTGCGAGGTAACCAGTGTAATGTCCATTTGCCTCTTTGTTTTTGGCCGGCTATTATATTATATAAATGTTCGTTCCCCACCACACCGCGCGTTTCATTAGCATCAGCCGCAAACACGTTTTATTACTACTTGTGCTTTAAGCATTTCGCAATTTACCCTCGCGGCCTCGTGCGCGCGAAAGTTTTAATTAATAAAACATTACGCCGGGATTGCAATACTTCTCCCTCCCTCCCCCTCCCCCCCCCACCGCGGTCTAGATATATAAACGAATTTCGCTCTTATGCGCAAACATATGCATTTCCGATTAAACTGTTTTTTTCTTCCCCCCCCCCCCATTCTCCGGAGTTCACGTATCTCCTTGCGACTGATATGATATCTGTGAATATATCCGCGCTATATATACAGGGTGTCCCAGAATTGGTTTAACATCTCTCGTAGTCAGGTAGAAGGAATAAAACTGAGGTGAAAAGTTCTATACCATTTTGCTAGATTCGCAATAGTTACCGAGATTTTAATTAACAAAGATCCGCGAATAAGCGTGCATCGGGCTGTCTTACGCGCGTAGGACAGCCCGGCGCGCTACACACAATTACATTTTAATATGTATATGTTATAGTATATGCTGTTATATTAGCTCCTCCCATATGTCGCTATGGGTAACACCGTTATGCATGTTTATTTGCGGATCTTTGTTAATTAAAATCTCAGTAACTATTGCGAAGCTAGCAAAATGGTATAGGACTTTTCACCTCAGTTTTATTCCTTCTACCTGTCTACGAGAGATGTTAAACCAATTCTGGGACACCCTGTATATATATATGTATATATATATACATATGCATATATAAACGCATTGCACAAAACGATATGTCACACAAGACATACGATTTTCTTTCATGTTACACTGATCCCTCTTGAAGTGCCTATCTCGCCCATTACTCCTTACTTTCTCATTGCATCATGCCTTCCGACCATTTCATTTTTCATATATTTCTTCTCTTCACATACGCAACATATTACGCGACGTGAAATGGACCGCTCTTCCCCTCCCCTCTCTCTCTCTCTCTCTCTCTCTCTCTCTCTCTCTGAGTTATCGGTAGGTAAAAGATAACAGAAAGAAACGTACGTACGGTAAATGAAAGATATGACGGGGAGGATGCACCGTCAAACACATATCGTCGCGGGCCAGCCAGAAAACGAATATGCGAAATCGATAGTATGAGAGAGAGAGAGAGTCTCTATCGCGCGCGCGTTCATTATCTCGATACAGTTACCTCGATGTAATTTTCATAAGAATCTGACGCAGCTCGCGTATGCGTTTACTCCCTCAATTTACGCGTACGGGCGTTCGCACGAATCGACCCGTGTACGACGCGCGCCACCCCCGTAGTGTATGTATGCTTGAATGCGCTCACGCACGCACGCACGCACGCACGCACGCATCCACGCACGCACGCACGCACGCACGCACGCACGCACGTACGCACGCGTGCACAAGCGTGGAAACGGAGCGAGATGTAAAGCGGGACGAAGAGGAGAGGGATGAAGAGATAGAGAGGCGAACGCACTACACGATCTCTCGCCTCCGTAAGCGCTTCTGTCAACTGTACGTCGCTGTTGGGGGAGGAGGGGGGTGCACAGCAGCCGCATTGCTCGCGCGCTGCAGTCAGCCTCTCCGCGCCCGTCCACCCTCTCCTCGTCCGTCGCCCACCTCCTTCCTTTCACCCTCCTCTCTCCCCCGCTCCCGGTTGTACCTGCAGTCGCAGCCACCACGACGCGATTGTGTGTTCCGTGGTACATGCCGTTTGTCACCATTCAAGACGCTGACGCCGAATGCCGAGCGAGTTTCGCCACGAGTCGACGACGAGAGGATTCTCCATCGAGGTCTCTCGGGGATAACGGCGGGAACGGGAGGGACTCTCCGGGGGGATGCTCGCGCGCGTTTGCGGAAGGCGCCGCTGCCATAGCGAGTGTGTTACGGGTGGTGGTCGTGCAAATTTTAGGCGAAGTTACATTGTTTGGAGAAATTGCAGCAGGCGCGCGCGTCCGAATATTTTAACATAGTTGTGTCATTTATAGCGTAAAACGCTTTGCCTCGAGTTACGCGCGCGATTGTTCGCATGCGTTTTGTAACAAAACTTCGCGGACCAATCTGGAGTCTACTCTTTTTTTGTTTGTTTGTTTGTTTGTTTGTTTTTATAGTAAAACAATCAAACGTTTTTGTTTCTGCGCGCGATGTGCGCGAGGAAAAGATTTTTCAGATCTTTTAGATCCGAACAACCTTTTTCGAAAACAGTAACAGTTGGTTCTTTGTCCCGAGGATATCCTACGCAAGGGAGACAAAGGACACAGGCCGAATCCGATAGAGAGTCCCACTCCGTCCGCAATGTGCACGCGATGCGATTACGCTGTATCTTGTGAAATCAACAAGATTATCCATTGATGAAAGCGGACCATCTGCGCATTGTTCAGGCTTGTAATCAGCAAGCGCGCGCGCGCATAGCAATCGAGCCTGAGCCCTTCTCCGTGAAGGTACCCGCGATAATCTTCGGGTTTTCGAACGTCGAGAGATGCAAGAAATTATCCCGATCCCGGGAAAATATATTTCTTATATCTCTCACTCGGCCTCGCTTCGCATTAATTTACAGTCGTCTCGATCATTAATTACAGCGCGAGAATCTTCGTGATCTTTTTTTTTTTTTTTTTAGAATTTTCGTGCGCTATATATATATATATATATATATAGGATCTCATCTCTCACAGTTTAGTGTCGAGCCTCGCGAATCGCGAAATGTTCAACAACAAATGAGAAATGGAATTTGCGGAATTTTATTTCCTTCGAAAAGTTTCACAACATCAAGAACGCGCGCGGACGTGTTTTTACGTTTAATCTCGAATATATTCTCAAAATAGATCTCTCCGAAGAGATCTCTCGATTGGAACAATCGGGGTTCTCCGTGCGGATGGTCTAAGCGGGTATTCAATAATTAAAACCCGCGTCCGCGCGCGACGATCGATCGATCGCCCGGCGCGCTAATCGCGCCGCGAGCGACGACCTGATTTGCATTCCACCCCCATAGTCGTTGTCGGCATCCCGCGTAGTCCGCCGCGAACAATGCTACTCGCAACAAGTGTGCGTCTGTCTAAAAAATCCGATTACACGGGCGTTAGTATGTGCTCGACCGATCGCGAAGCGGACACTCGTCTGTGCGAGCAACAACTCCTCCGCTCCCTCTCGTCGCTCCCGGTAATCCTTACGGGTGAAATGGTGTTCGGATTCGGTTCGAGACGATGTCCCCACCCCTCCCTCGCCATGATCGCCACGATCCGAATACCGAATTTCGACAGTCTTCCCTTCCGAGTTTTCGCGGCGTCGCGCATCTTCCGCGCCTCGTCGATATATTCTATTAATATTTCAATATTTCCAGGCGCAACCCCAGCTGCTCCAGACACGAGAGACAAATATCTACGGCAAGCATGTGCATCTGTCGGTGTCCGTGATCTCCGGCGGCACCGCGAGAGTAACGCGAGAGAGAGAGAGAGAGAGAGAGAGAGAGAGAAAGCACGTCCGTCACGTGCAATAACGTCTCGGGCGAGACTTTACGCGACGGCAAACGCGACCGACTCCTCTTGATCGCGTTATATACACAGCGACCTTAAACACAGCGCGCTCTCTGACAACAGTGGCGCGGTGTATATGCACCACGGATGGAAACGCGTTTTCTCTTCGCATTGCGCGTTTTCTTTTCCGTTCGGCGGAAAAATCGCGCTGAATTTCGCCCCTGATTCTCTCCGACCGTTTATCGCTTTTGTCGGAGAGAGAGATTGAAGAAGGCTATTTCCCAGATCTCTCGATCGGGTGAGGGACTAAAAATTCCGTTAGATTAGAAGTGAAATCGCGTATATTTCCAGCGCGGACTTTTCTCGCGCGCAACAAACAAACGAACAAAAAAAAAATCAATGGGAAAATAGAATCTTCTGTATTGACACGCGCGCGGAAAATGTAAAACGGAATTTACTTCGAGAGAACGGGGTATAGCTATTTCGAGTTTTATGGATGCAGCCATCGCGAGATAGAGAAGAAGTGAGAGAAACGCGCGTTTTCACCGCCGCGACGAGCGGCGGCGCGGCTTTTTTTTCGAACACAAATGGAAACCAATATGACTTCGGAATAGAGAACTTCCATTCTAAGGAAACGGAAACTGAGAAACACGTTTTTCTTGCCTCGCGCCGCGCCGCGCCGCAAGTCTTTTCGCGCGCAAACGGAAACCGGGGGGTATATAATATAAACTCGAAGAATGAAATCTTTCGAAGGCGAAAAATGTGGAAAATAATTCTCACGACGAGGCGAAGAACGACGTTTTGAGAAAGACGCTGCTATGTGTAGCTGTTCTTCTGATTCGCGACGATATAGTTGCGGACGATATGGTTGTGAACGCGCGTCTCTTTATCGAGACGCGACAATATATCCCGCCGGATATATTTTTGATCGAAAACCGTGACATTTTAACTGTATTATGTTTTTTTTTTTTTTTTTTTTATAACAGTGTCATTTTAACTGCATTACGTTTTATAACTGCATTACGTTCATTATAAATTCCACTAAATGCATAATAGTTTTCAGTGGAACACACACAACACACACGCGCGTGCGCGCGCGCGCACACACACAAACGCACAATTGCGGAATACTCTAAAATTGAAAAGCCAATCATGACGCTCACAAGTTTGCCTTACTGCGATAATGACTATCGATCCAATTAAAACTTAAGTACAATTCTAATTTCGAGTTAAAGCGACGTAATTAAAGTTTATATATTATGTCTCGCATTCTCGCTGCTCATAACGTGTAGCATGCAAATTGCACGTTTGCTTTTACACTCTATTATTATAAATACCTGCTTCCCAACGCACCAATTTGCACCGTGAATTCGATTTGTTGGACGTAACTTCCCTCCGTCGGACCGCCTTTACTACACTGGAAACAAAATAACAACTTCATTTTAATGTTTCGTAAATATTAATAACGCTCACATAATATCGCGCGCGGCCGCGATATTAATGTTTCATTAATTTGGATTCGAATTACCTCTAACCAATCTATTGAACTGACAATTTAATTTTTTTTCTTACGAGAGCTTTTTTTCTTCTCGTCAGTTAGTTGCTCTTTCAACGCGCGCTCTCTCTAGCTCTCTAATTCTTTCTCATCTATACATCGTTCTTTCTATACATTTCAATATAATACATTCGTTCATTCGTTCTACTTAAAAATTAATATTGAATGAAAGCGTCGAATGAATGACTACAAACACTTCATTCCGCCGTAGCGAACGTATAGAAGCTTCGCTTCATAATGCTCCGCTCCCTATTCGATGTTAACGAGGCGTAAACAAGTCGAATGAACTAGTCCCATTGAGATCCTTGAAAAGTGATAATACAACCCAGAATTGACTTGGAGGATCTCGCTTTCTAAGAGCTTCTAATCGCGAGAGAAAGTGAGCTTTGAATCACACGTGAGAAACATATATATCTTCGCTCTCTCTCGCTCGAAAATTCTTATTGTCAAACATACACCGAAAAAATTATATTCTCGTAAGTAGAAGATTTTATACTTAAAAAATCTTCTTCAAGATTTTAGATGATATTATTCTGAAATTAAGAATATATTCTTTATTTTTTTAAGAATATATTCTTAATTAAAGAATATAGTCTTTTTCGCGATAGTGAGATATGTATGTTTTTCTATAGAGGCTTTTTATATTCTAATCAGTATATCTAAATAGTAATATATTCTTATCAATATATTACTATTTAGAGGATTTTCCTCTTAAAATAAGAAACTCTTCTTGGCGCCTATTTTAGTGTAAAATATACTTAAAGTAAGTGGGATATATCCTCAAAACAAGAATACAATTTTTTCGGTGTGTATATATTTTATCTCTAATATATACTTGTTCAAAACTGCGTGGCTTATTGCAATCGTCAATTGTCGATTTTGCGATGTAGCGCGTCGATTCATACATCCGACCTTTAATAATCTTGTCTCGACGATCGGTTTCGTTTTGCGGCCCCCCGAGTGATTCCCGAGAACGATCTCGTTAGCGTATATACGCCGATCATTTCGCATTCCCGCAACGCCGCTCGTTAGAAGCCGCTTTTGCTTCTCGAATAACGTTCAATCGTCTAATTAGCCTATTTGCTCGCGAACCGCGATGTCGGCGAGGCGCGCTGGATGCGGCAACCGACCGCGCACTTTCGATCGATGCCTCGATACTCGTCGCGGTAATTCACTTCCCGCGATAAACGCGCCGATGATGATCGCATGCGAGGTTCATTGTCCCGCGATTTCGTGTTACGTAGTGTCCTTATCCGCGCCGGGAACTGCTAGATATCTTCGAGAGGCAACCAGAGAGAGAGAGAGAGAGAGAGAGAGAGAGTGGACGCCATTTGAACAACAGGACACAATGGAGTAGCTCAAGAGTCAAGTTACTGTACTGTAACGTCAATCGCGATGCGCGTAATGGCAAGTGTGTACGAGAGGCGTTGATTGTTGCACGAATTAACACACTCGCGGATAATTTATGTAACGATGGCGCATTCAACGAGATCGCAAACGTTTCCCCTTATCGTTGTTCTGTTGCGCAACCAATTCATGCGTCGCTTACACACATCCAGTGATTAACTTGTCGTTGGGAATGACTTAAGTTCTAATCGTAATACACGTAATACACGGTTCGTTGCTCGGCGCGCGCGCGCGGGGGGAAACACATACGCGCGTAGTGGATTTATACCTATTTACTAATTAGGCGAGTATCTCACCTAAATGCGTTTCCGTGACTGCGTCGCTTACGTCGGATATCGAACGACATCTCCCAAGGGATATTTGCCAATGCGCTACAACGTTATCATTCCGACGTATACCGCGGGATTTACGCATAATTAGCAGAGATTAATATATATATATATATATATGATACGACGCGCGCTAGAAGCGAAGTTGGGAAGATTTTATTATTCAACAAAAGTAATATATTGTTCGTGTTAATAATTTTTGTTTTTTTTTCAAAAGAAATAATTACAATTAATAAATTTGTCCAGAATTATTCAAGTCATTTCTTCAATATTACACCGAAAAAATTGTATTCTTGTTTTGAGGATATATCCCACTTACTTTAAGTATATTTTATACTTAAAATAGGCGCCAAGAAGAGTTTTTTATTTTAAGAGGAAAATCCTCTAAATATTGATAAGAATATATACTGATTAGAATATAAAAAGCCTCTATAGAAAAACATACATATCTCACTATCGAAAAAGACTATATTCTTAAATTAAGAATATATTCTTAAATAAAAAATATATAAATTAAAAACATATTCTTAAATAAAGAATATATTCTTAATTTCAGAATAATATCATCTAAAATCTTTAAGAAGATTTGATATAAGATTTTTTAAGTAGAACATCTTCCACGAGAATATAATTTTTTTGGTGCAACAATATATGTAAAATTTTAGTTTTAACTCTCACGAAGAATTCGTTATTTTTTAAATTTTTTTTTTTTTCAATTAATGCGGGAATAAAATGTCTGAAGTCACAGTGAGAAATTTATATCACTATCGCGCGAAATCAGGGGAAAGGTTAATTTTTGAAATAACAGTCCGACTCTTTCAAAAGTAAACGAGCAAACTCTGAGGGATAAGGGGCCACCCTTGGCGACGGTAATAACAAGCGTCGCGTGGCGAAAGGGTAGCAGTATGCTATGGCCCTTTCGGGCGCCCTAGAGTGTCGTTATTAATGGAGAACGAAATAAATTTCGGCCCGGCTTATTATAATCCTCGGTATATATATATACCGGCCCGCTCCGCCTCTCCCCTTCGACGATTCGCGTTGTCCCACCCCGATACTTTCACCTTTCTATCTCCCCGCACCGCGTGTGACACGGCGGATTATCGTACGCAATACCAAGTCGAATTATTCCATGGTCGGTTATATAGCGTCGCTCTTTTTAAGTCCCGCGCGAATGCTCACTTCTCACGCGTGGACAAAAAAAAAAAAAAAAAAAAGAACGAGTGTCGCACCCTACGTGCGCCAATACCGTGCGCAATGTGTGTTTTGAGTTAACTAAAATCACACAAATACAAATTTCAAGCACGCGTAAAAAAAAAAAACTAACTTGTCTCGCAGACGTGGTTGACGCGCAAATCATTCGGTTGAAGCGAATTTTTTAATTGAGCGTTTGAAAATTTGAAAATAAAGAGGAAATAAAACAAGATAATTAAATCGAATCACAATCTCAACTAAATGCGCGAATCCCGACAGTAGAAAAAAAATACGTGGAAGCGCCAATGTCGAAGAAACTCCGCGTTCGAGAGTTGCGATTCCCGAGTCGGAACGTATTTTCTTAAGATCAATAGTCCATCCTCCTGTCCTTTACAAGAAAATGTATCGCGCTCCAATCCATTAATTTAGATCCCACTCGTGACCACAGACGAGATCGTGCGGTTGCACCAAGAGTCATGGCCCGAGCCGGAAACTCGAACGTCGAACAAAGTTGCCCGCGAGAGACACCGCAATACTCTTCTTGCCGTGCCATTCCGATACAATATTTACCCGGATCCGGTCCAAAAGCGGACTTCGCGAAATAGTTGCATATTTTAGGGAAAACGAAAACAGAATTCAACGTGATTTAGATTTACGAAACCGTATTTTATAGTCGAGATTTATCACGCGCGGTATCACGTTGTACGCGTACGAGCTAAATTTCAATCCCCCGATAATAAAAGATATCCGATTTCCTTCACTTCTTCTATCGACGAATGTTTTATTGTTTTTTTTTTTTTGCTTAGTTTTTATTTATCAAAAATATGAATAAAGATGCGAATAAACTTTCGCGAGACTTCATATATTTAGTTTATAATGTACATTTATATGTATATATATATATATATATATCCAACAAAAATATATATTCTCAGTTTAATTGAATTATCACACCCGATAATTGATATCACACTCAATTAACCTCGACTGTTTATCCGACACGGTTAAATCTCGGAGATTTCGTCGTTCTCGCGCTGCGTGCGGAATGCGGATTCTCTGACACTCGCGCGAAGATTTGCAAGCGTCTAATCCTTGACGTTTTCGATTAATGTTTCATTAACTTCTGTTGGTCTACGGAATTCCTCCTCCGGTACTTTCCGAATCCACAAGGCCAGAAGTACCTTGTTTCCTTTGAAAGATCGTCATTCCGACGTTCTTGCACCGCGATTCTAGACCGAGTGTTTATGTAGGGGAGGAGACAAAACGAACGAAGTCGAAAGGAGATGCAGGATCGAAGAGATCGGGGCGTGTCGAGGAGGAGAAACGGAGAGGGACTCGCTTTAAGAGAGCGCCGCCAGCTTCGTGTGAAATTCGAAATCGAGAAATTCTGCCGCAGATACGAGAGAGAACTCGAGATCACGGAATTAACTGATATACGTCGTCGTCGTCGTCGTCGTCGTCGTCGTCGTCGGTGGCGTTCAACTTGCGAACGCGTTTACAGAGAAATTCCTTTGCTCAAAGTGACACCATTTTATTTTTTTATTTTTTTTTTTGTTTCATTTCTAAAGACAAAGTTGTTAAAACATTTCCAACCGCAAAAATAATCTTCTCTCATTGAAACGCAGATAACGAAATGCGAAAATATTTTTTTCAAGAACTTGCACCCACGAGAGCACAAGAGAAACATTTATTATCGCGTTTCGTTGTTACATAAAACGCAAAAAAAAAAACAAAAAAAAACAAAAAAATGCACGCGTCGCTTCCGCAGGTTTGACGCCACGTTCGCCTTGGTAAGCTGCTAAACGTACGTCCAATTTCCATTATACGATCGCGGGAATACCGCGAAGAGGGAAACTGTGTGCCCCGCGAGACGTCCAGGCGGCGGAGGTGAGAGTAAAGGGCAAGATGGTCTTGAACCGCAGGTGCAACCGTCCGTTTCTCGAACGCCACACGCGACGTGAACACAGTATTTTCCCCTTCAGGATCGCCCCCCTTCGCTCCTCTCTCTCTCTCACCTCGCTTTTCGAGCGTCGAATCCCACGGGATAAAACCAAGCCGCGTTACCCTCCACCTTTGTACGCGGTGGTAGCGGCGAGCGAAGGTTCTTCCGCTCCGTCTGGACCGGGGGTCCGTTTATCCCGCCGAACTTTCGGCCCCGCCGAGTATTCCCGACCGGTTCCCAGCATTCACTTCTCTCCTTCCCGTTCCGCTTCTGGCGGTTCCCGACCACCACTTGGAGCAGACACCCCCGGTATCCACGACCAAACGCCCCAGGGCTCCGGGCTTCTTGAATATTTTATTTACTCGTCGCGCCGCTTCTTCTTCTCTTCGCCTCCTTGCAAGCTTCGGTGCATTTGCTGCTTTCTCTCTCTCTCTCTCTCTCTCTCTCTTTCTTCGTACCTCTTTTCTCCATCGACGAAGCCCGACCTGTGAGCATCGATGTGTTCTGCCAAGTTCCGCTCCGGAATTTCTCTTCCTTCGATTGCCCCACTCTTTTTACTCTTCATCGTCTTATCACGCGCCCACTCTCTCTCTCTCTCTCTCTCTCTTTCTCTCTCTCTGCTCTTCTATCCTTCTCCGCCTCTTTTTATCCTTAATCGCGCGAAATTTATCTTGGTTAAAACGTCTCTTAACCGCGAGCGCCGCTGTTATAAAAGAGCCGTTCTCTTCCTCTCTCTCTCTCTCTCTCTCTCTCTCTCTCTCTCTCTCTCTCTCTCTCTCTCTCTCTCTCTCTCTCTTCTATTCGCTCTCTTTACTCGATGCGGTATCACACTCGTGATGTGTGCGCGGCAGCTCGGTTATGGTATAAAACGCGCGCACCCGCGCCTCATAACGATCCGACCCCGTTCCGTTTCGCTCTCTCATCTCTTCTTCCGCAAGCGCGTTTCCTCTCCCCCCCCCTCCCCCCTACGTCGATTTTCCCGTGACTTCTGCCGAATAGACGCGATAATGTTCCTCCTTTACGACCGCGCCGAGCCAGTCAATTCGTTTAATTATTCGCACTGTATCCAGAGTTGTAAATTTTCCTCTCAGGTTTATTCCCGAACTTCTCAACATCGCCGGGAGGTTTTATACACCCGGTAACGGGCGAAATTGCCGATTTTATTCTCCGAGTCGTCGCTTAATAATCCTCGTAAAAAGTCGTCGAAACTTTTTGTTTTCATTTAAAGACCGTACGAGATATATATATATATATATATATACAATATAGAGAGATATATATATATACATGTATATATATATATATATATATATATATATATATATNTATATATATATATATATATATATATATATATACATGTATATATACACGTGTGACGTAAATCTTTGTTCGAGACGTTTCGAAATCAAAAGCGCGCTCTCAAAAATTTCTATATATTTTTCGCAATTACTTTGTTCCGTTATCGAGAGAGTCTCTTGGTTGAAGAACGTACGTGTGTTTCAATTCCTCCTCCGCGCGCCCAGCGGTCGAGGTTCGCCAAGGATATCTCCGCAATTTTCAATCGCGTAATTGGAACACTATCGATTCTCCTCCGCACTAAAATAAACCGCTATTCTTGTTAGATAACTCTCGACTTCCAGCGCGGTTGTGGCTCGCTGCGTCCGACGTCTCCGAAAGACAAGCCGTTTCGCAAAACACACATACGTCGTATAATAGATGTGTGTGTGTGTGTGTGTTATTCTCCCCGCGGCCTGAATTCCCACCACGAAAACGGACGCGGCAGCGGCGAATATAATCAAATATCCGCGAGACCGGCCGGAACTGGTTAGCGCGCGAAACAAATTCCCCGCGATCGCGCACATAACTTCTCATTGAATGTTATAACTTCATTAAACGAGCCTCGAGCGAGCGAGCGAGCGAGCGATAGTGGGGGTTTGGATATACGGCGGCGTGAAACGAGATTATGCAGGATGCATCGTCCCTTCGGTTTCGAGCGTGGACTTCTTCGTTAATTTTGCATCCAAGCTCCGCTTGCATCGTGCGTTGCAACGGGCCCACGAAACATCGCGGTGATGGTGTGCCACGCCACCGCCACGTGTCAGTGTGTGTGTGTGTGCGCGCCGAGACCTAATCCGCGACGAGGACGGCCGGTGATTTCATAGGGAATTAATCGATCGGGAAGGGTAAATTCGTGTGCCGGTATTAAAGGATTTCCCATGGTTGCTGATAATTCGATTGTACTCTCTCCGTACATACGTGCGCACACACATAAACACACACACGCGCGCGCGCACACACACACACGCACCGCCGACTACTCTCTCCTCTCTCGCTCTGTACCGAAGCGCAGCCGGCCGGAACGGATGAAATCCGGAATAAATTCCTAGTTACAAGCGCGAGCAAAAATAAAATCCACTCGGGCGTCGCCGTCGGCATGCCCGTCGTAAATTTCATGCCGTCGCGGATGCGCACCTCTGTGTGTTACAAGATATACATAATCCGGCTCGTTCCATTGTCAATGCTGCCGAGCCGACGTTATGTATGCACGCACGAATTACGTTTCGCGTTTACCTCGCGAAAAGAAGACAGTGTTTTATTTTTCACTAGCCGGCTAGGCGCTTCTCGCCCGTTCATTTAAAAAAAAAAAAAAAACCCATTATCTACTACCTGCCGTTGTGTGTTGTTGTTGCCGGGCGGGGAAATCGTCGCGAAGCGTTCCGCGAAATCCTATAACGCGTCTCAAATTAGTGCGCGCATTCTCCAAAAAACAAAGATAAAAAAAAAAAAAACAAAAAAAAAAACAAAAAAAAAATAGTCATCGTTCAAACGAAAATACTGGATGTGTACAATTTTATTTGCCATTTTACGTCACTTGTAGCGACACCGCATTGCCGCGGCTAAACATCAAAAAGAAACGGGAGAGGAAAGAAAAAGAGCGGGAACGTCTCAAAGAGGAGAAATTTTATACGCACCGCGTGGAAAAACTCCACTTCTTTAAGTCCAAATCCTTTTAAACAATAGATTCGTTCACCTGTTCACTTTCCTCCACATTATACGCTCTTAAGACAAATAAAGCGCGCGCGCGACTTTGGCGAGAAGAAAATGAAATAATAAAAGCGCGGAAAAAAAAATAGAAAAAGCGCGTATGTAGTACGTACTTGCAACGTGAATGTACGTACATACATACACACGCGCGTAACGTGTGAAAGAATCCGTTCGCGGCTCAGACTTCGCGTGATAACCGGCACGCATATAAAACATTTCGTTTTATTTATACGCGGATTAACGCCGAGAGAGAGAGAGAGAGAGAGATCGTTGAGACCGAGAAGAAGAAGAAGCACGTACAGCGTTTAGACGTTGTAAACGTCAATAGAGCGATATTATATCGGGATCGGGTGTAAGTAGACTCGCGTAAGAAGCCTATTACTCGTCGTGTTTAACATCCGCGAGAGAAAGCGCCCGCCTCAATTAGCGGGACAGACCGTAAAACTCTCTCCCAACACCGGAAATCAGCTCCGATCCTTATCCGCTTTGTAGCGCCGGGACAAGCGGCGCAAGAAAACGCGGCGCGCCGCACGATAATTGCTTTTCTGCCCGTGGCACAACGAAAATATTGTTGCTGCCGGCGTGGCGCGCCCGCGCTGATGGCATAAATTTAGCAGAAAAAATAGAAAGAGTAATCGCCTTATCACGTGGGAGTTCGGCGACGTTTCTCCATTCTTTTCAGTGGGTAAAGCTTAAAGAGAGAGGAAAATGCTCTCGTGGTTGTTATGCAGGCTTGTTCGAATGCGTTTACCATTCGTCAATCCGCCGCGGGCGCTCTTTCAAGAATTTACTTCAGTCGAAAACCTTCCTCTGAAACGTTCGCCGATATTCCTTGTCGATTTTCCACGGAAAATTCTGAACCCTGTCTCTCTCTCTCTCTCTCTCTTTTATTTTTTTATTAAGTTTGTAGTTATTTTCATGTTTGTTAAGTTGCGCTTGAGGGGACCTGTCCCAGAGCGCCTAAAAAATAAAGCATCAGTCAATCAATCAATCAATCTCTCTCTGTTACTACCTTTAAAATTGAAATTGTTATTTTATTTTATTTTATTTTATTTTATTTTTCTTTTTCTTTATATTTATTTTTATTTTTATTTTTATTTTTAATTTTCTCTATTCTTGTCTTTCTTTAATTTTGTTCTTATTATACATATTATTATTGTACACTTTTGTAATTCTTTATATTGTTTGCGCTTGAGGGTAATTCTTTCCCAGAGCGCATAATAAATAAAGCGATCAATCAATCAATCAATCAATCAATCAATCTCTCTCTCTCTCTCTCTCTCTGTATGTTTCTTTATTTTATAATGCAAAATAAATATATATTGCACCATCTTTATTTTTATTTACATTAAAGTGCGAAAGCTAAAAAAACTCTTCGCTAAAACATTCTTCTCTTAGTGTAACACTAAAAAAAGTTTTAATAAAAAATAAGAAACAATTGCATTTCGAACATACAGCAATCGTCAGATGCATCGGAAAGAGGTAATGCGGCGCAAATGCGAGATTGTTAAAACGATAATAATACTAACTAACAATGACGTGTGACATTGACATAAAGAAAAGAAAAAGGGTTACGCGAAAAAAAAAAAAAAGACGACTTCAGCGAGAGCGGACGTGTGTTAGGTGAACGTATGTGGCGCGCGCAAGAACAAAAATAAATTACCGCGCAAATGCTAATCAACGCCGTACACAGAGAAAAGAAGAGAAAAGAGAGAGAAACACAATGATTATTTTTCCCGCACTTCCTTCCCCCGCGCTTTACTGCCGAAAGAATAATGTTTTCGCGCGCAAAAAGAAATGGTAGCAATCCCGGAAAATGTGAAATGACTTTTTCTCACAAATCTTTTTTTACCTAACATCTAGTTTACATCCTCCTCTCTAGTTTACTACTCAAAATTTGTTTTTTTTTCTTTTTTTTTTTTGTTTACATTTATGTGACATAAAATGCACGTATACTTGTGTATCGTTTTTTGTGCTAAAAATTCCTACAATTTTTGTTTATACATATAACGTGCATGTGTGTGTATGTGTGTGTAACTAGTGCTTAAAAAATTGCGCGGTGTGTTAGTCAAATTAAAAAAAGAAAATAAATAAATACATTAAAAAATAAAAAACATATAAAACTCATAGTTTTGATTCTCGTCGCTTGAAGAAAAACACAATGAATTTTATTTTCTAAAACTCTGATACGCGCGCGAGAAGAAGTTTCAAAGAATAAGAAAGAAGATGCAAAGTAATCCGCCTGGTAGTCCGCGCGTGATTACCAAGGAAGCAGAGGAAAAGGCCAAACACTCTTTAAATAACAATAATAACCCGGATAATCGCGGGAAAAACATTCCACGGCGACGTTGTGACCGGGCGAAGGAGGAACGGTAATAACAGTCGACGAATAATTTGCGCTCCGGATGCTAATAAGCGTCGCGCGCGTGCTTTGGGGAAAAAAACGGAAAAGCGAGAGAGAGAGAGAGAGCAATTGAGTATTTTCCCGCGACCGAAAAAAAGTAATGTTTGCGTGGTTTCCGGCTAAAAAAGAAGAAGAGGAGAGACAGAAGAGGCCGCGTCCCCGGGGGGGACAAGACCAAAGGCACTCGCTGCTAATAGGCTTAAGTTATTAAATGGGGGAGGGTCGGCGGGTCGACAGGTGCGAGAACCATGAACCGTCGCACGCTCTTTCGCAGTCGCGCGCAAGCTAGTAGATAGAGAGATGCGCGTTCCCATCTCCTTTCAGGATTTCCAAGGACAAAGGCGCTCTTCATATCCGCGGGAGTATATACAAAATCGTCGCGAGTGATTCGCAATTTAAGTCACGTCCACGCTTCTCTCTCTCTCTCTCTCTCTCTCTCTCTCTCTCTCGAAGAGTTATCCGCGAATACGGATATACGTCGAATAAGTTGACGAGACAGCCTCTTCTCGGTAACGAGACACGTGCTCTCGTTCGGAAAGCGCGAACTTACGAATTGGCGCGCATTCAACGCGTCCTTCATACGCATCGAAACTTTCGAAGCGCGTTATAATTCGAGCGTTCGATCGTTATATCGAGAGAGTTTCTCCCGACTTACAATATTATCTTTCTTAATACACTTGAAACTTGAAATATGTTTTAACAGCGGCGTATCTTCTCTCGCGTTGACGTTTTCCGGAAAATAGTTTTGAAAATACGGAATAAAACCGGAATATATATGCTCTTTTATTCATATGTTTTATTATACGTTTTATTTCTTGTATATTTTATTATATTTGTATTATATTTGTTATATGTTTTATTATATACGTGAATATTTTATACACACAGAGAGATGTACATTAAAACAACATGTAACAGAGACGTGCGTGTAAATCGATCCACATCGAAATCTCGCAATTCCTTTAACTCACGGTATTACGGTAAGTTTGTATTTAACGTATACAATATTGCTCCCTCCCCTTTTCCCGCACATCGCGTAATCTGAGATAAAAGCCAAAAAGCGCTTCGCCGTAGCGCTTATCTGATTTAGAATAATTGCGACGATGCCATTTATGGCGCCTACTAAGCGGTAACTTTGGCGAAGCTTTAATAAATCACGTCCTTCATTTTCTTTAAGACGAGAGACGCGCCGCACCGTTGGGAAATGCGCATGTCCCGGGGATGGCAACGCGGTAATGCGGTTGGCGTTGCTGGTTTATAAGCACTGCTACCGTAAGCACTACGATGTCGCGTATTTTCTGAATGGATCGCTGCGCAGCCTCCTTAGCTCTTGCTTGACTAGCGAGATGTACGGGCACGAGCTCTTAGAATAACTATTTTCCTTCCGCCGAGCAAGCAGTGTGACGTTTAATGTGTTGCACATTACATGATATTTACATGAAGAAGAGAAGGTTTATTATATAAAATAAAACAATTATGATGAGAGATATAAAAAAGTAATTTTTTTTCTAATGGAAATTAAAAAAAAAACATGAAAAACAAGTTTGCTGTTTAAAAAAATATTACTTTTATAAAATACGTAAAATTTTCCACGTCACAGTTGCAAATATTAAATGATACCGACTTTTTGTATATTAAATTGTCATTTAAAAAAAAAAAAAAAAAAAGGATTTTGTGAGAATGGTGATTTCTATTTTTGAATAAATTTGGGCTTTGGAACGAAAGCTCGTTTCTCTCGCAATGCGTAGTAAAGTGAGTATCAAGAAAGTTCCAGGAAATCGCGCTGCTAACGAAGTCTTTCCCCCCCGATAATCGCAGGTGATTAACGTTGATTGACGTTTCCTAAACGGCTTCGAGGCGAAAAGACGTTCCGATGGTCGATGTGACTCCCTGACGTTTCCATCGAGTGACTTTGAAATGCAGAAGCGTCTTATCGCGTCAAGTCCTAACTGACAGTGAAAAGTCGCGGATGTAAATTTAACGTAACAAACTAAAGTGCAAATATCAGCGTTTTTGCTTCTTTCATTAAAATTTTTTACTACGTAAAAACTTCTTTTTCTTGTTTGAAGATTTTCGGGAAACAAAATACAATTACGTCGAAAAGTCGCGTATTATTAAAAAATGTACGGAGAGCGAAATCTTAATTTTCCGAGATTACAAAATAAAAAGTTTAGATTTAATGACTCATCGCTAAAAAAAAAAAAACTCCTACGAAGGAAACTCCTTTCTTCGAAACGTCAGTTCTTTTCTTAACAAAAAAAAAAAAACTGTTAACAAAAGACACATATATATCTAAAAGTCGGTTGTTTCATCTCTGCGATTAAATTAGAAAATTATGACTTCAAATTGTAACACAATTTTCTGTTAATATGTAAAATTGTTTTCGTTGAAATTGCTTGTTAAAAATAAATTTAATTTGTTACGAACTAAACTTGGCTTTTTAATTTAATTAGCAAAAACTGTAGCACGTATTTAAAGATAAAAGACGCTCTCTTGTCCATTTTGATCTCTCGCGTTTTGTATAAACGATATCATTGCCCGACAATCTTCTTCGGGAACGTTAACTGTATGTGTACCTACGTCTTGTAACAGTGTTATCAGACGAGACTTCGCGCGTCAGACCGCGCGCGCGTATCGATCGCATCTACGACAGTAGTAGTTTCTCATCGTGCCCGAGCGTCTTACACGACATGCTTTGCAAACAATATATACGGCAAAAGCGCGCCGCAACCGGGGAAAGGCCAGACTATCATACCCCTGGTTTCTATACCGAGAAAACCGGAAGCCAGCGCGCATTATTCCATCTCGCAAGAATCCGATGTCGCGCGCGCGATCCTTCTTCTTACGGGCGCGACAAAAGGGTACCCCCCCCCCTTTCTACCCCGGTATGAAAATCTCGCGAAAATTAAAAATCGGCACCTCCCCGCCGCGACACCGCCGTCTACCCCGCCGCTACTACCTCTTCTTCGCCCCATTCCGTTATAGAGACACGCCGCGCCGTGTCGGGGGAAAGGGTTGAAAAGCGGCGCCGGGCG
Organism: Pseudomyrmex gracilis; assembly: GCF_002006095.1. Taxonomy (NCBI): domain Eukaryota; kingdom Metazoa; phylum Arthropoda; class Insecta; order Hymenoptera; family Formicidae; genus Pseudomyrmex; species Pseudomyrmex gracilis. The sequence goes on from NW_018020710.1 coordinate 306,756, forward strand.
AATATGTGTGTGCGAGCACGCCGTGTGCGAAAGGACGCGAGAAAGGAGAGTGGAAAGGTGGGTATACGATATGAGTGGAATGCTTTACGACCCCATTTTTCAGAAGATCACCTTCTGCGTCACCCCCGCTTCTCTTCTCCCGGCACGCAGACTCGCTCTTATTCCGCTTCTCGTTTGCTCTTTGTTCTTCTTCACCCAATCCCTCTCTTTCTTCTTCTTGATGTCTCTATTCCTTTTTTCATCCCTTTCTTTCTCTCTCTTTCTCTTTTGTTCTCTTAAACTCGGCTCGCGCGCCTACACATTCTACACGGGTGTATTTGCATACTGCAGAATCGTTCGCTTGATTTCACGAGGGCTCTTCGATCCGAGAACTGAAATTTAAAGGCGGCGCAGCGAGAGAGCGCGCGTCCTTGTTCTACACCATGTAAAAGCATCATATTTTATGTCCGGCGCGCCACTCCGAGCTCGGGGGTTTCCTTTTTTAAGTGCGTTACCTTCAGAGAACCCACCTCTAAAAAAATTGTCCGAGAGATAGATTCGCCGGACTTTCCTCCTTTCGCTTTCGCTTCGTGCTCTTATTTTGTACTCTGTTTGAATATCTTCTTCTTCTTCTTTTTCTCTTTTCGCTTAATTTATGCGCGCGCGCTTTTTCCAAATTCAGACAAAAATTAAATTTCGCGCGAGGCGATTAACCCCGTTTTCATTTATCTCTTCGTCCGAGATAATTCAATATTTCCATTTCCACGAAAATCGATTCCTTATTTTCTCCTTTTTATTTTATACGTTTTTTAATTTAAAAAATCATGTTTTGTTCACGGCACTCCCAACAATAATATTGTTAATATATAAATTCTGTATATATATATATATTTGCGGAAAATTGTCAAAGCTCGCTTCCAATATTACGGTTCACCGAGTTAAAGTAGCGTGAAAAAAACTCGAAACAAAACATTTTTCGCAAATCACTTCCACAAAACTTTGCCTACAATATTTGTGCGCGTTATTTGGAAATTGTGTCGCGTGCGCTCAGTTAGATAAAAAAAAATAGGTTAGACGATAATGAGAAAGAAATCTGCGCGCAGAGAGAAGTTTACGCTCTCGCGTTATTCGCAAAGGGGGGGGGGTATGTCAAATGATCTGGAAAATTGTCACGCTGTCCGTCACTGTGCATATTTTATTTTCCGATGTTTCCTTTCCGTTTTTTTGTTTCCGTTTCTTTCGCGCGAAAGAAACAACATAGCTCTAGATTTTTATTTGTCGGAAAGAAGTCTTTTCCTTCCGACACGCGTCATAATTTTATTATTGTTCGCAAATTCACATTCAAATTTAAAAAAATGTTCACGTCCGCGCAAATATAAGTCTGTAATTTTGTTTTTTATCGATACATATCAGAAGGAAATTAGAAGAAGAAAGGAGAAGATGAAGAAGACGGAAATTCGCTCGGAAAGGATTGAAAGTTGAAGAAACGAGAAACGAGAGAGGGTAGAAAGTGGCTGACTTTTGGCCGGACTCTCATAGAAAGAACGGCCGAGGCATAAGAAATAATAAACGAGACCATTAAGCCCGTGAATTTTCCTCCGTACTCGCGCAAGGGCGGACGGGAGTAGTACGAAGCAAAAGAACAAAAGCCCCAGAATTCGCAGTCTTTACATCCCGCAGTCCTTATATTTTCATACTGCACTCTCCACTCGACCTTCTCTTTCTTTCTCGCCCTCTTTCTCTTTCCGTTCCTCTTCCTACTTCTTTCTCCCTTTCTCTCTTCCGCCTTTCTCTCGTTCTCGTCGAGACCGTATATACATATATATGCCGAAAATTGTTGCGGACTGTGTTTCGTATATACGTCTCACACCGGACTTCATAAATTTGCAAAATACACCGCCGCGTAATCTCCATGCGGTCTGTTTGCGGATCAAGATCAAAAATAACGCGTCGCAGAAAATAAAATCGTCGCGTTTTTTTCTTTTACGTAAAGAAAAAAGCAAATCCGTAATTTTTACACGGAGAACAAATTATTTAAAAACAAAAAAGATGTTAAACTAATAATACATGAATATAGAGACATGAAGAGCCGTTGTGCAGGATGTTGTGCGTGAATGTGCTTTTTTTTTCTTAAATATATATATATGTATATATATTTAATGTGTGTATGTATATATATTTAATTATATATATATATGTATTTAATTATATATATATATATATATATGTATATATAATGTGTGTATACACATATATATATATATATCTCGAAATAATTTTTATCCTCCATATAGGATGCTGGATTTGCATCACATATATATGAAGGACCCCGTATACCCCCCTAGGTATATATGTGTATACATATATATCTATTTAAAAAAAAAAAAACGCACATTCACGCACAACATCCTGCGAACGGCTCTTCATGTGTCCCTATATTCATATATCATTAGTTTAATAAGACTTATAGAGCCTGAGAGTGATCTCGATTTTATCACTAATTGTTAAAAAAAGATGTTTTTTGGTTATATTAATTTTTAATACACGTTACTACATAGTGCATGTACATATAACTCGCGCGACGAGAGAGAGAAGTGGCGTGTTATTGTCACGTGAATTAATAATCTTGTTGTAATTAGCAAATTGACCGGGTGATATGTGTTTTTCATCGCGTATATATATATATTCGGGGATCTCGTATAAAACATTAACGGAGCATTTAAAAAAGTAAAATTCCTGCTGAAGTGAAACAGATGTACAATTCGCTCGAATGTTCCGCTTAAATTCGCCGATTTTACAGCACGGTGGTGAGCGAAACGCAAGAAACGTCATCCCTCTTGGAAACGTGGAGCAGACAGGTGTCCCGAAAACGGAGAAGAGGATCGTGCCTGGCGCCGTATTCTCTGACAGAGGATAAAAAATGTGACTGTCGCTCCTCGACCTTCTCTCATTGGGCCGTTTAAATTATTCTCACAAGATGATCGATGCTCATATTCCGCATTTACACCGAAAATCCGGTAATCGTTCGTGTCTTGCGCCGCTCCCGGTAGACGAGAAAAATATTTCCTCGGTCTCCACAGATGCGCGCGCGCGCACACACACACATATTTCTTCTCGTTTTCTCCCTCCTTTACATTTGTGGCGCGTTCTCTCTTCTTTTTTTTCTTTCTTCTTCTCCTCTTTTCCCGTGTCACTTCAAGAAGCTATTTATTCGTCTGCGTTTGACGAGAAACTCGAGTTCACCGTCACCGACATCTCCGGTTGCGATTCCGTCGAATTTCTTGCGGCACACTTTAACGAATGATTTTCAGCGACTACGACGTTAAGGATCGTTTATTTGCCGGCTTTTGTCTGCTCTCGACGCACAGGCACGATTTACTCGAATATCAAAGGACCTCGAGCACGAGTCACGCTATCCAAAGATTCATTATCTACCTCTTTCCTCCCCGGTTCTCTCTCTCTCTCTCTCTTCTTTTCTCTTGTAAAACTACCGTCGACTCAATATCATCATCATGGGACAAAGCTTTTTCTACGGGGACTACTATTTTTATGCCAAAAGTAAACAGCGTCGATTTACATGAAACTTCATTACAACGGGAAAGAGCTGCGGTAATCTAAAAATTGTTCATTGGAAAAAATTAAAGTTTCACAATGCGACGCGGCACAATCGAATATGTAGATGGAAAAATCTCTGTTTAACCGTAATTGTGCGCATACATTCGGCCGCAAATATTTACCGCTCGCGTACAAAAATGTCAATGCCATTCTCGCCGTCGTCGAGAGAGTTTCCCCGTGTGTCTCGCTGTGGAAAACGTTAAAATAAACAGTCGCGTAATATTTCAATGAAAACGTTTCCGCGCTAACACGCGAGCAAATAATATCTGACAGAACGTTTCTTGGAGAGAGAGAAAGAGAGAGAGAGAGTGAGAGAGGAGAGAATAAATGCAGTTCCCGACAGTTCTAATGTTGCGTCGTTTCTCCGACTTCACGCGCGCGTTTGCTCGCGCGCGTGCGCGCTTTCGTCCCCGACCGGTAAAGCCGATAAATTATCGAGCTCGTACGAGCGACACTGTTGTTTTGCGTCAAGAATTTGCTCATGCGGAATCGGGCACGAAGGAGACCGGACACAATGGCTACGGGAGAGAAATCAATTTGCAATTTGTGCTTTGGGGAGAGAAACAGTACATAGTGCTCAAAAGTGCATTCCGCACTTGCGTCACGTGCCGCGACCGGACACTCGCTCACGAGATAAGGGGGCGTTTCTTTCCGGATGCGAGAACAGCTCTCGGAAGAAGAGACGAGAGGGTTCGTTCGAATCATGCACCGGAAAGAAAGAAAAAAAAAGAAGTAGTTGCATCCCCGAATGTAGGATTACACAGAGGGAGAATGAACTCGAGACGTGCCTATTTCACCAATTCTTCCAGTTCACGAGAGAGAGAGAAAGAGAGAGAGAGAGAGAGAGGTTTCTCATTAATATTATTGATTTTACTCATCTAAGTGGAAAATATTTGTCGTGGCTTGCGGTAACGCAGAATTAGATTATACATGCGGAGAATTTCTCTCGCAAAATATTTTCCCTAGTGCGCCAAACACTAATTGTTTACGATGACAACATTTGTTGTTAATCTTTATAAAGGTCATCTATATTTAATTAATTAGTTTTTAGTTAAATATGAACGAGAGTATAAGAACGAACAATTGTCGAAACGTAATTCGTTCACACACACGCACGTTCTCTCTTCGCACGCGCGGCTGATCAAAATTGTTCTTCTCTACTGAAAGAAGGCTTCGATCGCGGTGCCGCGCGTATTTTGCAAATGGACCTTCGGGATACCGCGGGTATAAATTCCCACGCAAAATCGCTGAACGCGCGCTACAGGGCAAGTGTAATATTTTACGTTAATTGTGCGGATCGAACAATATCGGGCGATACATGGTATTGCGTTACATCAGCTTGCTCTAAATGAATGTGTAACAAGCGAACGGCACTGCGGGCGATAATAATTATATCTAGACTAGCGCGCAATCGCCATTGTTCCATTGACGATGCCGAGCGTATTATTTGTGCAAGCGCTGAAAAAAATAGTCGATTACCGGCGACGCGACATCGCTAACACACACACACACACACACATACACACACGTACACAGGCGTGATTTCCTATTAAATTGGACTAATTAACGCACCGACACCGATGCAGAAAGCGCGGCGCTGTTGCCAAATATTAATTGTTCGACTTAAGCCGCGGTCACGTCGTGCGAAACAGATATCCGTTATTTTAACGAGAGAACTTAATTAGCCGACAATGAGCGTTACAAATCAAGCGATATCTATATTGTAAATAATTACTCAATTAATCGTCAAACTAGAAATAACTACAATATTCGGTAAATATATGCTTGTTACGTTTGTAATATATTCAAATTGTGTGTGTGATGTGACATAATAATACTTAATAGATAACACACGCTGTGTACACAAACTCTCGTCTAACTGATAATATTGTAATAATATTTCATACATGGTTGTTCTAAAACACAAATCTCGTTTCTCTTCCTATCTCTCTTTGTATTTCGCGCCGCGTTAATTTTCTCCTTGTTTGCTTCGTAAATATCTATATACGGATGATAGATGATTTTTAATCGGCGAGATAATCGGCGTAAAAATGGAAATAAAATCGGATTATCGGCGATTATATACGAGTAAGCTTAAAAACACAATCTCAGCAGATATCGGCGAGAGAATCGCAGTTGTCGGCGGAGGTTCTTGCTTTGACATGTAATAAAATAAGAGGTCAATCTTATAAGGTTGATTCTATATCGCGAACACCGAAGAGCAACGCCGAAGGATGTTGTGCCAGCAATATCCAAAATCTTCGGTATATATCCGACGATCCAATATTTGCTATGGAGATGAAGAGGAGTACAGTTGCCCTCCCGTTCTCCATCTTTTTCGCGAACCGCCGTATATATGCCGAAACTGCTGCCATTCCTACTTCGAGTATAGTACGTGTATATATACATATACCCGTACCTGTGCGCCTCTAAATATATTTTTCGCGAAACGCAGCTTGTGTCTCACAGTTCGTTCACCTACCTACCCTATCTACCTACGTGGTTGCGTATTTAAATAGTAATTGATCTCACGAATTCAAAACTGTCTGTCCTGAAATAAACATTCGCGAACACTTCGTATCGGCGCAACACTAAGACATAGAAAAAAGGGGTTGTAACAACAAATACATTGTTAATTAATTACGAAGAATCGCGCGCAACTGGAGAAAAATAATTTGTTTGCATAATTTTCACGCGCGTATATATTCGAGAGATTAAACAAAATTACCTGTCGCGTGTAACCGAGAGATTACGTTAATTGAGTTTACGTGCAATTTTACTTATTACGTATTAAATTTTTATCTATATATATTTTGCGTCGTAACTTTTTTTTTGTTTCACGACAACATTGTGTACACCGTGTGTGCTCGATATATGTAGCGCGCGCGGGTTTTCTTATTTAATTCCGTTCAAACACAATGTGTGTATTTATAACTCGTCAGAAAAACCCTGATTTATCCGATGATCGCATTTAAAGACTTTCTCTGAACATAAACCGCGCGCTCTCGCCAAGATGATAAAGGCGCGCGCACTATTTTTATATACACACAGGAGCGACATCCGCGAGGTATGTATGCGCATAAAAACAGGAACGTTGTTTACTCGGTATGTTGTTACAAAGGGTGATCCGTCATCGTAGAGGATGAAAGAAAAAAGAGAAGATGTATCAAAGACGCCCGGGATCTCGCATTACGGAAAATCGATTGTTATTGTGGCGGTGGCGCGCGGTTTTCTCTTATACAGGCGCCACACAGCGACCGGAGATGGCGACCAAACTACACTGTTGGTTAAATGCCGAAGGTGTACAACACAATGTGTCGTTCATTATGTTAACTTATATATATATAGCCACCAACGTCTCTCTTTGAAGTTGCGCAAAAGATAATCCACGAAAACACGCACGAACACAAATGAATATCTTCATTTATTTTTACAATCTCTCTCTCTCTCGCCTTTTTTAATTTCTTACAGAAAAGTGCGTGGAAGCAAATGCTATTTTGCGTGAAAACGTTTTCGCGATCGTAATAGAATATTGCAATAATTAACGCGATCTCTCACACGCATACGCACACACACACGTAACAACACACCGGAACACGATATTTCGATAGAGTTTTCTCATTCATGCGTACATACGTGTTACGGAAAATACACGCAATTACATATTGATTATTGAGATCAATCTCAGCAACATATGCGTATCGATATATGTGTAAAAACTGAGAGAGAGAGAGAGAAAGAGATATTATAATAACAATTTACTTCCGTCAAGCAAAAGTATTTTCGCAATGATTATTATTTGTTAATATACCAATATTAATCATTAATAAAGCAGAATAATTGAATTATTCGCGCGATAATCGCGCGGGACCGCGCGAATTTCGAGGCGAGATTTTTCATTTCGTCGCGCGATACGCTATTATCTCGACATTCGATTAGCACCAATGTGCGGCCTAACGATTATAAACGATCCATGTTCAACGAACCTGTCGGCCGTTGGCCCCCGCACAAACCGTCTAATGACCTACCGCTAATAACTGCTACTGCTCTTGTAAGCGATCCGTTCAGAGAATACGGGCCATTAAATCCATAGTCCTAAAGTGTATTAGCGGGTACACGGTCGCGTTATTTGTATAGGCGCGGACCAATACAATTACAGCTCTATCAATCGTTAGGAATGGCCGCGAGCATCCAGAGAGAGTTTAGATTGTCCCCGCGTCAAAACCATTATGCCAAGTATAATGCAATTACATTACATCGTAATCGATCTGACGAACGTTCGATACGTACACCACGTACGTTTCGAAAATGGAGAAAAATAAATAAATCCGAAACGGATTTAATAGCTAATCGAAATCCGTTAGACCAAAAATTTAGAACGGCGTAAATAACTTCGCGCCGGACCGACCTGTCAATAAAAATGAGTAATTGAATGATACTTAATGTTTTGAGAGAATATTTATATCACAAACGAGAGAGAGAGAGAGAGAGAGAGAGAATCTCGCGCGCCGGCTGAACTATTCTTCCGTGTTCCCAATTATTAATGCATCGAGCAATTAATAATGTAAATTAATATCTAATATATATCATCTCCGCAACTCGTTATTCATTATTATTATTATTATTATTTTTTTTTTTTATCACTTTCATGCTCATAACCTTTCGAGTTTGCGCGATATATAACACCATAAAAAAGATAGTCCGTATTGTGTCACCAAAAAAAAAAAAAAAAAAACGTCGCACATAAACCGCAGCAACAATGTGAGACGAGTATCATTGAGCGCGGCGCGTTTGAATAGCCAATAAATATCGTACTTCATAAGAAGTTACCCGCGGCGTTAGATTGACGATGCAATTCGCCTATCTACAATGCCTCTCGGGATAAGGAATATCCTGTAGGAAGGTGCCCTCACGTCTTCGAGAACCATCCTCTCAACAACGGGGGTGGCTACGAAGTATTAACATATTTACGACAGTCATGAATTCAAACGTCGCCTCTCCCTCCTCTCTCTCTCTCTCTCTCGCGTTCCGACCGACGCGCGGGATCGCGCGCACTCTCGTGAAGTTACGTGGGGGTTCCCGCCCACTCGAAATCGACGTCGATCGACCAGCCGAGCGCATCGAGAAAATTAGTCGAGCGTGTCTTTTCGTTCCCTGCTAGAGAGACAGAGAGAGAGAGAGAGAGACTCTACGAACGCGAGCGCGGCGTTCTTCGTTGAAAGTCTCTCCTCCCTCCGGCCCTTTTTCCCACACACCCGTAAAAATGCGCGCGCAAACTTGACCGGGCACGTACCGGGATCCGATTTTTCGTCTGACGCTACGAGGGGGTCGTTCTCCTAACATGGCGAATGCACGTAGAAGGGATTCCACAGATTGGAGAAATGTCGGGGCGAATGTATCACAGGAATCCATGGACTCCGAAGAGTTTCGCGAGAGAGTTCGCGTTGCGCGATCGTTTATTTCTCTTTATTTAAACAACGGTGTTTTTTTTTTTTTTTTTATACATCAGAGAAACACCTGCATATTTGCGCTACAGAGAGAAATATATTTTGTAACAGAAGAGAAGACGAAAACGAAGAGAGAAAGAGAGAGAGAGAGAGAGAGAGAGAGAGAGAGAGAGAGAAGTTAAGCGATACAACAAAAACAAAATTAATTAATTTTTGCAAAGAAAACACGCAGAAAATAGACTGTCTATTCAAATTGATAAAAAAATCATCTCACTTAGGGAGATACTTTCGAAATCGCATTATTTATACCGTAATACAAATTGAAATGATACTAAATGTGAATTTAACGCGTTGTTTCCTCGAAATTGTTCGTCTGTTCGGACGTGGCATTCACGCTACTTACATAATTACTCAGCGAGCAGGAGGAAATTAACGTATACGCGATACGAGAGATATGGCGAACTAAATTAACGAGGTAACGATATATTTCGGCGCCGCCATTTCGATATTCTTGATATTTACCTACCGTTCACGGTAAACAAATTTCGCGGCGTTTATTGACGTTCATTAACTGTTGTGCCCGAACAACTCTCCTCCTACTCTCTCTCTCTCTCTCTCTTTCTTGCCGAGGCTACATCTCAGAGAGCAATTTGCAAGACAAAAGATTTGATGAAGTTTTCGAAATTAAATGTGAGAGAGCATAAGATCTAACTTTAGATCGGACAAATTCAAGCAAATGCTAATTGGCTACATCTCGTAAATTAAAAATTTCTCAAACATCTTATATATATATATATATATACATGTGTATATCTTGTATATCTTACATATTATTTTTCCTTCATCAGCAAGCGCATTATCATGTAAATTAAAATGTATAAAACCAAGACAACCGCAGGATAGATGCGCCTGGCCATGACAATAAATCATTCCGGCATAATTAATTATGCTAAAGTTATAGACCAAAAAGAAAACAATAAAAATAAAATAAATTAGAGTCTTCAAAAAAAAAAAAAAAACAAAAAAAAACAAAAAAAAGTTGCAAAGTACCGAATAAAATATTCATGAGTTCATTGAATATATCGCGCGAGTGAACGCCGTGTGCGCTCGACGCAGCGTAAAATTCCTCCTAATCGATAATACGCAATCCTTGTTTTATGTGATCGGATAAATTCACTTCTCCGCGGTGGAGTGCCATCGATAAAATAATGCCGCAAAGGCGCAGCCGTTTCGCGGCGGTCGCAATAAAAACGTCTCTTTAAAATCGATATACGAACAACGGCTGAAACGACATTTGCGTACAGGGGGAAGAGTGCGCGGGGGAAGAACGCGCGCGCGAGGAAAGAGAAGGTTCGACTTCTCGTCTTTGTATGCAAATCGCGTAGCGCACTCACGGAAACTCACTGAAGGCGAGAAACTGACTTGACACTCGACTTTGCCCCGTTTGTCGTCGCTTCTATCGGTTGACGAATTCCTTAACGATAATTTTATTCGACAAGTTCGCACACGGAGAGAGCCGGGAATCGCGCGAGCGGCAAAACGCCGAGCGCCAGACAACGTCGTCGACGAAAAAAGTCGACGCGCCCACAATTTTTGCCACGAACGAACGAGCCCGCAATATCCGTTGATAAAAAAAAAATACTTGGCGCTGTTTATTACTTTCGAAACGCCGAAGTAGACGTCGCACACGTCTAAACAAATCAAAATGCTTCAACGATCAGGTTGAAAAAAAAAACTTTGTGCAAAACTTATTAACTGCAAATTAGTATCTTAACAAAGAAAATAAGGAACACTTTTACGTGCGCGCGCGCGTGTGTGTGTGCCCGTGTGCTCGAGAAAGATAATTCTTTCTTTCGACCATCGTCAATCTCATGAAAGATTCGATAGCGAAGCATATTATTCCTCCCGATGCTTCGCCAAACTGTTTGAGATAGAAGCGCGAAATGCGTCCGTGAATGGTCATCTATCACATCGCAGGAGTACCAAACCAATGGAAAACGGCAGATCGACCACTCTTGACTTGTCGACTGCCAGCGCAAAACTATAAATTTCTTTCTTCTTGCGCATTTCGCGAGAATTTTTTCTTCGTTTTTCTTATAATACAATTTTTAATAACAAAAGCGCATTCGCGCGCACATACACAAAAATATATCTTCTCTTTTTCTTTCTCTCTTTCCTCTACACATGTGTGTGAGAAAAAAATTTAAAAGCAAACCGCGCTATATTTCAAGTTATTTTTTGTTTAATTTATATCATGCGCGAATAAAGTCGCTCGATTATTCTGTATCTCTTTCCGTTCGTTTCTGTTCCTATATATAGTTTGCGCTTTTTCATCAAAATTATGCTCTAATTACTGCATTAATTAAAAAAGTTTAAGAGAGAGTGCGATTAAAAACCTTAATTTTGCTCTCTTATCTAGAACTACGTTTCTTCTCGCACTACTTCCATTAAAGATATCATCATCTCTCATATTCGTTTTAATAATCAATTAATTAGATTAATTAGACAAATAAAATATCGACTGTCGAAATTATATATTCGCGTGTTATATTCTAAAACATATTTACTTTGCGAAATAAATTTAGTCGTACGGATTCGCAAAACTTATTTTCGCACGTCTCTGTAAAATCTCTCTGTAAAAAACTTTATCAAGTTTTTAGATATCTCCGTAATTGTCACTGTTCAACGTCGGCTTCGGATTCGGTTCTTCTTCATTTAGCTTCGCGAGCATTGTTCCTAGATAGAACAAAAAACCAAGAACGAAAGATATGTCACGACAAGAACGAAAGCGCTCACTCACACGCGCACGTTCACGTACACACGCATATATATGTACGCGGCATAGCGCACGACGTTGGTCTCGTCGATCTTCAAGACAAATATTATTCCGAAAAAATTGGATTACCGTTATCGTCCACGGCCGAACGTCGACATCTGGTGCGCGTCACACTCGGTGGATCCTTTTTTCTATTCTATACCAACACTCGCGTACACCAACGTGCGTGCGCGTGCGTGCGTGCGTGCGTGCGTGCGCCTGAAAAACTTTCGGAATAGGTACACTATCTCGTTCTTCGATCTTCTTCCTTCAACATCCAATCTGCATTCTCACTCTTTTCTCTTACGCGCAGACCGCGATATCCCACGATTTCGGTGTATCCCAACTTTGCGAAATGATGTCGCCTTGATAGTTTTGAATACAGAGATACGGCGAATTTCGCATACATACATTTCAGCGCACGATAATATCACGCGGTGATATTTCAGTAATGTTTGAAAGCGTCGAGAGCAACATTTTTTTTCTCCGAATATCCATGGAAACTGCAGTAAAAAATTCGAGAGAGATGATATTCATTGCTATACTTTTTAAAAAATGTTATTCAAAATTGTAATTCATTAAACTGATATCTTCTATATAAAAAAATCCATGTGTTCCGCGAAGAGAGAGTGCGCGTTTTGGAGCCGATTGTATCGCATCTATTGTTGCCTCTTTTCCGCGTTGCCGATTGGTTGGTTGGTTGATCGAGTCGAATCGAATCGGTAAGATCGAGAAAGTAAATAATGAAAATTCTCTCGATTTTTTAAGACAGTTCGTCGTATATGTAGAGAAAATTAAAAACGTAACTAAAATCACGTGACAGGAAAGAATAGAAAAACAACACGTGAAAATAACGTGACTGCAATTTATATTATATATAACATTAAATAATACATATTATACATATAATTTATTATATATTTATAATATTATACTTTATATTGTATTATATGTATTATATACATACTGCGGTATTGTCACTGACTTCGGCCGCGCGGCCTCGGCGGGGTCATTGACCTCGGCCGCGCGGCCTTGGCGGGGTCACTGACCTCGGCCGCGCGGCCTTGGTGGAGGGGGGGGTCACTGACCTCGGTCGCGCGACTGCGGTGGAGTCACTGACCTCGGCCGCGCGACCGCGGCGGTGTTACTGACTTCCGTCACGTGATTACGGTATATATATATATATATATATATACATATATGCGTATGTGTGTGTATTATATATAGATATAGAATATATTACATATAATATATATAATATTCTCTTTTTTACTTTTCTCCCTGTCACGTGACTTTAGTCACGTGTTGTTTTTCCACTTCTCTCTCTCACTATTTTTTGAGTTTGATTTTTATGCGTTATTTCTGACATTTCTCATATGTGTATTATATGGTTTATAAGACGTATATACTATCTGTCATCGCGGTGACAGGTTGTGTTCACTGACAACACGTTAAATAAAAATAACAATAGCGTGCGCCTGTGTTGTGCTAGTAACTCAAAAAAAAAAGTAAAAATAGAAAATTCGATTTTCACTAAAAAGAATTTAGAGAAATTAACAGTTCGATCAAGCCAAACCGTAAAGAAAAAAACACAAGAACGTGTATGTATGTGTGTGTGTGTGTGTGTGTGTGTGTGTGAATGTCTGTGTCATCAGAGCCAAAGGAAGAGGGCGTAGTTATGACCCTTTATAATACCCTCTTTGATAACTGTCTCAAATACAGAACGATAGTCTTGTAATACCCAGATTAATAAACCCCTCCAGCTTTAGGCTTGTATCAATTCGAAGAAGATCGGGCGACGATGTCGACGCCCCAAACAACGCGTTGACAACCACAATCCGGTGTCAAAAGCCTCTTATCGCGTTTCCGATGATTAGCAGTTCGACGAAAAGAAATATCTGACAAAAACAACGCGACAATAGATATCACGCGTTTTCCCAGTAAATATATATTTCATAATTATCATATCAATATACGTCTCTCTTATACATCTCGAAGCGAGTTTTTATGAAAATGCGACAAGATCCTCGAATTTCTCGAACAGCGACGTAGGTATAAGTGTCAACAGGAGATTTTCGAGGAGACGTGGCGCGTCATTTTGATTTGAGAGATTTTAATAACTAATAAAATGTTCCTCCTCTCTTTTTAATCGTTTTACAGATCAATAATTATATCCGCCGCGTTCTCTCCGTTTACGCATCGCGGAAAATACCCAATACCACGATCGTATATATAGTAATACGCACGTGTAGCGTTGGAAAAGCACCAAAACACCCGCGTGAACACGCATCCCCCGAAGGGAAATGGAAGAGCCACGACGGGGGGGTGAAACCGAGTACAAATGCAGAGCGAGTGCATTTCACGGGCCATGGTATTTCAGAAATTTCCCGATACCGCGTCCCTCTCTCTCTCTCTCTCTCTCTCTCCATCGACGTTCCTTCGCCGTCCCTTTCTTCTCTCCTCCCCGTCGACTATCTCTCGTTCTCTTGCGCTCTCTCTCTCTCTCTCTCGCATGACGTATTGTAAGTAGGATTTTACGGGCGGAAAACGGTGGACGTTTTCTCGCCGCGGAGGAAGAAACACGTCGACCACGTGATGCGGTTTTCCGAATGGAGCGGTTAGGTAGAGCGGAGACAATAACCGACCTCTCTCTCGTTTCGTATACCGGACGTCGCCGGATTATCGAACGCCCTCTCGGTCGGACGCTCGTGTGTGTGTGTATGTGAAGCGACTTAATTCTTTCCGTGACGCAATAAGAAAGCCCGTGAAATTCGACGAGAAAAGCGCCGATCTTGTATGCGGCGAGCTTTATTGGCTGGCGTCAGTTGTCCCGTGTGGAGTGTTACTTTCTTCCCATGGCAGAACCATCGTTTAGCGTCAGCGATTGAGAAATATCTACGATCTTGTTTCGGACGGAAGAATATTGGTCCAGAGTGATTCGGAATAAGAAATATATCCGATATCCGTTTTATTGAAACAACACACCAGAGAGCTATCCGATATTACTTTAGACTATGCGCTTCATATTTATTTAACGACCTCGTTCTGTTTCGCATTTTTTTTTTTTTTTTTGTTTTTTACGATATTTTATTTTTCATTTAAATTTTTTGGTAATCTTCCAAAGAATCCGTCGAATTTTGTTTTTGAAGAGACAATATAATGCGACGATCATCCGATCGTTTCATCCGTGTACATTTCGAGCGATGTGCGAGAGTCGATCGTGCGAATGCACGCAAACTGTATATATCGCGCGATACATTACGCACAATCCCGATATGCATTTTGCATGCGAGTTACTTTTACGTATCGCGCGTTTTAATATTTATCGAATTTACGGTTGATGACGGCACATTGTTTACGCGCTGTGTGCCTGCAAAAATAAGCGTATCTATTCGCGCAAAATTCTCGGCCTCGCACCTCGCGCGCCTCTGACTTCGGTTCTCTCGTCGTCATACACCGTACACCTAAACCGCGCGAGCGTTTTTCATGAAAAACCGCGCGCTCGCACGCCACTCTTTATTATAATCGAATATCGATCGCTGCTCGAGTTCGCGGCGGTTCTTTTATTAAGCGTTTGAATAAAATTATTATCAATATTATCAATGTATGTTTACTTTTTTTTTAAAAAGTATAATATATTTACTCTCTTTCACAAGTAAAAAAAAAAAATGAAAAATAAAATGACAATAGCAAAAATTGTTTTTCGCGATTACGGAGAAGATTCGGGGTTAGACAATGACAGCGCGATGAGTTTTTTTTTTTCTGGCCGGATGAACCGGTTCGTATAATCCAGTTTGTCTTTCCATGAGAACTGGGTAAGGGAGGGTGACCGGTTACGCAATCCCGTGCACGCTCATCGTGGCGCGAGTATCAGCGCACGGCACGCTCGAACGACACGCGAGCGTGAGCGGACGTTCGTGCTCGCCAGGTAAAATGCGAACAGGCAGGTAAGCGAGCGAGCGAGCGAGAACGCCGAGGCCCGAGTCTCTGTTCTTGACAGGTACGCATTGCCGACTACACCCTCTGCGCTCGCGCGCGTTCGTCGACCTTCCACACCACCTCTTTTTCCTCCTCCTCCTCCTCCTCCACCTCCTCTTCCACTACCACCATCTCGCTCTCGTTGGATCCCTCGGCCGAGAGCCACCCCTCGCCGACGGACGTCGAAAGCACGAACTCTGCCACGGAGAGATTTCGGGATCTCGCATCGCTGATCGAATCGTTCGTGCATACTTCGCGAACGGGAGATTAATTCGGCCGCGGCTAATTCGGGAATTGGCCCATGAGAGCGGAGCCGACGCGAGTTGCGCGCTCGCGCGAGCAAACATTCGCCTCCGCGCGTCCCGCGCGTCTCGGTTGTTCATGAACCTTTACTTCTGCATCCGATGGCGTAAGACTCGAAATTTTCCTTATCGTTTATTTCATAACGTTCTCTTAAAACGTAATCCAAAATCTCTTCTCAACCGCACATCTCTCGCATATGTAAGAACACATTTATAAACAGAGAGAGACGAAAGTAACACAACAAGACTTAAAGTTTTCGAATTAATTTCTAATTAATTTTGTTTTCTAATTAATTTTAAATTAATGCGAATGGATATACATAGCCGGCGCGAGGAAAGATTATACAGCAGAAGTAATACAGTGGCAATCAATCATGAGTATATCCGTCCACACATAATTTTCGTTATGAGAAAGCCGATACACTCCTCTCCAAAGTTACTCCGAGCAATTTCGCGGGCGGTGAACAATGGCGGTTTCCTCCACACGTCATCCTCCGTTATCTCAACTTTTTACTTTCGCGCGGCAAAAACGAACGAGTTATAATTTCTTTTTCGCCATTATATAACTGTTCTTAATAATGCTCGTAATGCGTAATACCGTCACGCGTCACGGTCGGGCGTAAAACAGAAAAAAAAAAAAAAAAAATAAAGCCAGAAAAACTCTCGGGCGGTTCGCCAGAAGAGGTAATTCGCCCGGCGTTATCGCGGCGAAACGCGACGTCAACTCGCGACGTACACACACACACACACGCGCGGGGGATGCATCGCGCGTGCTGCATCGCGAGCGGGCGCGCCGGACGTCGGCGACTTGCGCGCGGGGAAAGAGCTGTAACCGTTCCTCTGCATAAAACAAAAGGCGCTGCGCGCAATACGATATCCCGCGAGTTTCATACTTACGTTTCGTCCATATTTCAAGCGCGTCGCGCACTTGGGAGGGTACGAGAGACCATATCGGGATTCACCAACTGACTGCAGTTTATGCGATGTGTACAATGCGCGCGCGATATTTTTATTCTTATATTCGTGTACATATCTATATTGTGTGTATATATATATATATATACACACACATATATATATATGTATGTACACGTGTACATCAGCGTGGCGGATGCACCGACCGCGCGCAGTCGTAAAGAGACTCGATTTCCGATGCGGCGAACGTCGTAAGATCTTATCGAATAACAAATCATGTGTGCTTGGATTATGGTAAAACATAATGAATAACGAGAGAAACGTCGAAGTGAAAGACGACTTATTTTTCTACAACAGTTTAAAAAGTTTTCTTTCTCGCGTGTTTGAGCTGTTTTTTTTGAGAGAGAGAGAAAAAGGATACGTTAAAACTTAATTTTTATTATTATTATCCGACGCACTCGTAAAAAATAAGCGGTAACACACGGAAGAAAACGATTTGCCAGAATAGCAAGAAATCAGTTACTTCGCGACCAGCAAGAAAAATGTGCCAAGCCTACTGAGATTTATGTTGTGTGTCGGCAAAACGTTTCGTTGACACAACAAGAATTCAGTAAACTCAACAAAGTTTTTTTTTTGCCAACCGTATAATAGCAAACCTTTTTTTATCCAGGTGCAGGTCGCGCTGTAATAATTCTATTTCTTCTACGGTTAAATTGAGTGCACGATTTTGAGAACGCCGGAATTGCATCGCATATAATTCCTCTGTATTTCGAGCTGTTTTTTTTTTTTTTATTTTGCGTGAATTTCATTTCAATTGCACGAAAATCGTGTTTGGCGACACGACAGGCAGGGGAGCGTTTTAAAAGATATTATCATATATTTGTTACGTATTTTCGGTAAATAACACAATGCAACAAAGGTGGTCAAACAGCGCGTCGAGCATTCGCACGTTTTTTTTTTTCACAACTGTATGATACAAAAATTGGAACAAACGCGAGGAAAAGAACGCGCAAAACCGGTAACAATAACGCGATAATGTCGCAAGTAAAAAAAATACGCAACGTATATATTCTACCAGAAAAAGTGTGTGTAAATAATTTATAATCGCGTGAAACTTAAATTAATCACAATCAATTCTCTCGATATTGATTGTTGCCGCTTTTATCTTGACGCTAATTGGACGTTTCTCGGATGTGTTTCTCTGATTTATGTCGTATCGAATCAAGAGGCACGAATCAAGAGGCAACGGTAGTTGTGGCCTCGCGCCGACTTCGAGTGCGACTTTGTTGCGCATGAATTTGGCTCGTGCCTCTTGTACGAGAAATTTATGCGATTGAGAAGCGAGGAGATTAAAACGCCGAATTGAAATGCCGCAATACTCGCCGCAACACACTGAAAAACGGAATAAAAGCACGACGGTCTTACAAACCACAAAATACACATATGAAAAGTCTCAGAAATAACGCATGAAAATAAACTCAAAATAAAAAGAAAAAGAGAAAAGTGTAAAAACAACACGTGACTAAAGTCACGTGACTGCACTTTCGTCACGTGTCTTTAAAAACGTGATTAAAGTGAAGTCGCGTGACAGTAGGAGCAGAAAAACAACACTTGACTAAAGTCACGTGACTTTACTTTAGTCACGTTTTTAAAGACATGTGACTAAAGTGCAGTCACGTGTTGTTTTTCCACTTTTCTCTTTTTCTTTTTTTTCTAGTTCATTTTCATGCGCTATTTGACACTTTTCCAATGTGTATTTTATGGTTTGTAAGACCGTCATGATTTGTTCCGTTTTTCTGTGTATTTTCCGAGTATTGCGACATTTCAATCCGGTTTTTAATCTCCTCACTTCTCAATCGCATAAATCTTTCGCACATAAGAGGCACGAGCCAAATTCATGCGCAACAAAGTCGCACTCGAAGTCGGCGCGAGGCAACTAACGTGCCTCTTGATTCGATGCGACATAAATCACGTGTCTTTAAAAACGTGACTAAAGTGAAGTCACGTGACTTCAGTCACGTATTATTTTCCCACCTCTTTCCTCTCAATATTTTTCGAGTTTGATTTTTATGCGTTATTTCTGATATCTCTCATATGATTTTTGTAAGACGCGTATGTACCAGCTGTCATTGTGATGACAGGTTGTGTTCACTGACACAACGCGTTAAAACAAAAATAATAATTGCGAGCGTAGCTTGCGCCTGTGTGTTGCGCCTGTGTACAACAAAACCACGGTGATCGAATATGAAGAAGAAAAAAAAAAATCGCCACACAATCTGCCGTGAAAAGCGTCGAAAATTGAGAGATCGAAATACGCGTCTTCCGATATATCAGTTGTGTTCGCGCAGAGATATTTCTCTTCAATTGAGCGAATGGTACATCCGCGCCGGGGAATGTACCGCAATGTTGGGTTCCTTTATATTTTCGAAGTAACGATGGTAATGGTCCACTCTCTCGTAACGGGCAATACGATTGCCCGCGGCAGTCCTCTTCTATGCGAAGGTACACCTACCCATTGATCGCGCGAGTGTGCCTTACATTCTCGAGTGGCAATTCGACTGTGTGGAAGATGACGAGCAATGTATATATATATATAGCTTGTCTCGAGTACAAGAGACGAAAATTGGCATATCGGAGACACACACAAGACGTTCGCGAAATAATGTATCGAAATAGGTGATGAAAGGTACGCTAAAAAAAAAAAAAAAAAAATGTATACACGTGTACGTAAAAAACAGTGAATTTATCGTTCTCCGTAATGGAGATTATCCGGAAATTAAAATTGTACCTCGTAACGCGAACTCTTTTGCGTTAGTAACTTTTATCTACGTTTTGTACTCGCTTTCTCTCTCCACAGAGAGCCGAAAAAAGCTCTCGCACATTCGTAAAAAAAAAAAAAAACAGAAAAAAAAAGAAACCCCTATGAGTGAGAAAAAGCTGGGTACCTGCATGCCGACGTTTTCGCGCGTGTTTTCTACAAATTGCCGCGTTCGCGTTTAAAAGGGGATTAAACGACGATACTCTTCCAAAAGCATTGCCGTTTAGAATACGGCAATATAATTCAGGTGAAATCGCGCGACACATGTCGCGCGCGCGTGCGCGCCACGCAAATCTGAAAAAGGAAGGAACGGAGAAATTTCTTTGCGCGCGCGCGCGCGAAGAACGAAATTTCTCTCCGCTATAGAGCGGAGTATTATCGGACGGAACGGGAGCTCTCGATACATCACAAGCCCCGCGTGATATTTCTTACGATCTTTTCGCACTCTCTGCATCTCCGCGACAAAAGACGAGTGCGCAGCTCGAGGCAATAATTCAGAACGACGTGGAGCGCGTCGTCGCGCTCTCAATTCCCTCCGTTTTATATGTGTGTACAAGTGCCTCGCGCTCTCTCTCTCTCTCTCTCTCTCTCTTTGATCGAGACCGAAGGTGTGCACCCGCCGCTCGTGCGCGAGCTACATGGCACGAGATGCCATAAGTGGCCCGAAACGACCTGGAAACTCTCTCTCGAAGCAAAAGTCACTCGCGCGCAAATCTCTATACCGCGCCGTCTTGTGACGCGTCGCGTGTGCCTCACACCTACGCCCTTCTCTCCCCCGCGATACTTATATCGACGTCCCTCCTCCCCCCCCGATCCGACATTGCGGGTGGCGATAATGATGCTCGCGTTTAAACAAGCCGACGAAACGAACTCCAGCTCGAATCGATAATCGCCTCGTGCATGAACGCTGTCAGAAACATTGAACCCGTGCACTTTTCTTTGGAAAAAAATCACAACCGTTTGCAAAAGCGCAACTAACAAGTATTGAGATCGATACCAGACGTATACGTGCGTACACGTATTTATTTTCTTCTCTGTAGCGTGTAAATTAATACACGCGCGAAGATTTCGTTCGAATTAAAAATTTCATTTCAGGACGCTTGGCTTTGCATCTCGTACACGTGGAACACCCCCGTTTCCTCATCCTCTTATAAAATTTAAAATTTCCGTTGCGAAAAAGAAAAAAAAACAGAACACTTTGGCCAGGAGAGTCGAACCCAATTAAAAATTGTCGTTTGCAAAAAGCTTCGATTGAAGCCACGGAATATTATGTGGCGAAGTTTCTTTCTTTTGTTAGTTTCCTAATAAAGTAAAAGAGTATGAAACAAGTTTTCATCTGTTTCTGACATTTGTAGGAAATGTCTGTTTCCGTGAACGCGGAATCTTTTCTCTCTCTCTCTCTCTCTCTCTCTCTCTCTCTCTCTTTTAAATAAAATACATTATTTTACTTGCAAATTTCAAAGAACACTTTTACCTCGTGAGTTTTCGCTTACGATCGGCCATGAGAAAATGATTTTGGTACCGAAAACGCAAAAGCCTCGCAGCAACTAAGTTAGCGCAAAGAGCGTAATTTCGGGGGAGCGTAACTATCGCCCGAGTATTCGTACTTTCCAATTAATTCTAGCACGCTCGTGTGTTTGCGAGAGAGTCTAATTTAAATGAATAAATTACATACGCGCCCCCGTTTAAACGCGAGTCGTTCTATATTTACAGCCACATCAAATACATACATTATCATTACGCCAGGAAGGAATTAGCTGTGAAAATTACGATTTAAATGCCCGAAGTGCAAATTATGATATAATTCGTGCGCGATGAATAATACTATTTGTTCGCGGAATTTGGCGGCGGCGGCGACGCATTTTCTCGCGCGCACAAAATCCGAAACGACGATAACTGAAACAACGTATTGCGACCTCTCTGCGTTCGAGCGCGCTCGCCGAAAGATTATAATTCCGCAAATAAGCAATTGTCATACGCTAAATGGCATGATTAACGACACCCCCCACCGCGTTAATTACACAACGCGCACATTTTCCCGGAAACGCGTATCGGCGAAATGAAAACATTTTCAATATTTATATTTTTGCTTTTGGAGCGAAACTTGGACGACGGGTTTTTTATTTTTTTTATTTTTGCGAAACGCGCTTCGAAATTCTCCAATTGAGGTGTTAAACGCAAGAGTTTCGAGCACAAATGCCAGTTCGCGTGGTCACAACGTTATCGCGAATCTCGTGGTCACGTTCTCACGAACGCGTGACTTTGCCAACGCGCGCCACAAAAAAAAAAAAAAAAAAAAAATTTGCACGGGCGTTTTTTTTCTCCCTCCTAAAAACAACCGCGCCAGCGATTACGGTAATTTCTGCCAGAGGTAGTTTTCTCGTAAGTCCAATCAAGGGGGTCTGCTGCTCGGAGAGAATAAATTGCTCGTTTAAATTGTTCGTATTTGTTTGTTTGCTCGTTTGTTTGTTTTTTTTTTTTTTTTTTTTTTTTAACACATTAATAAGAAATTGAAGCGTCAAAAGAATATAGTAAAATTTTCCAACGCGCATCTCTCTGAAATATTGCAGTTTTGTTGTTATTTTAAACTTGATTAAGAGAGAATCAATTTATGGCGATTGTGTTCGCATCAATGTGNGCGCCAGCGATTACGGTAATTTCTGCCAGAGGTAGTTTTCTCGTAAGTCCAATCAAGGGGGTCTGCTGCTCGGAGAGAATAAATTGCTCGTTTAATTTGTTCTTATTTGTTCGTTTGTTTTTTTTTTTTTTTTTTTTTTTTTTTTTTTTGTATTACACATTAGTAAGCACTTGAAGCGTCAAAATAATATAGTAAAAATTATCAACGCGCATCTCTCTGAAATATTGCAGTTTTGTTGTTATTTTAAACTTGATTAAGAGAGAATCAATTTATGGCGATTGTGTTCGCATCAATGTGTTATACTCGTATAATGAGAAAAAAAAAAAATTCGTGCGGAATACAATAATCTTCAATGTATCATCGAACATATGTTCTGTAAAAAAAAGTAAAATAATTACTCGCGTTGTGTAATTATTTAAACGCGTTTTACTTTGCGTCGCGCGCGAAG
This sequence comes from Pseudomyrmex gracilis, assembly GCF_002006095.1. NCBI lineage: Eukaryota > Metazoa > Arthropoda > Insecta > Hymenoptera > Formicidae > Pseudomyrmex > Pseudomyrmex gracilis. Next base: position 329,711 of record NW_018020710.1, read on the forward strand.
AAACTGTTTCCGATGCGAAGCGCGACGCCTCGTGGAGGCGAACACACACGCGCGGCGGATTAAAGGCACTCGCGAACGTCTCGAGAGCGTTGTAGCGAACACACGGGGTACTCCGCCTTCTAAGTACGTGGCAACTACATCGCGCGGTGGGTAATAGCGAGCGGTGCAACGTCGTCGTCGTCGTCGTCGTTGCAAGGTGCAGCCGCGTGAGGCACACGACGCGACGCGTTGCATGCGCCGCGAGATTGTATAATGACATAATATTCATAGCGGTGCGCTTATGCTCGCGACCGAGTAGGTAATAAGGGTGCAACGGCGGGAACACAAGGTAGTATAGTGCGCAGCAGGGGGGGAGGGAGGTAAGGGTGACCTCCGCCCTTGATGGGAACCGAGCCGAGGCGGTGGCTGAATATTACGTCGTCCGGGAAGGGACGAGATGGTGGAAGGAGAAGGAGAGGTGACGGAGGTTAAGGCGCAAGGGGGCAGAGAGAGAGAGAGAGAGAGAGAGAGAAGGGAGAAAGGAAGAAGAAGAAGAAGAAGAAGAAGAGGACGCGAAGCCGGAGAACGAGCGAGGCGGACACATTTTTAATTAAGACAGTTTCGAGGCGTAATTAATTTTACTACGGCACTACCTAACGACCGGCACCCGTCGTCTCTCATGCCAGCTTCTTCTTTCCGACCGCCACCTCCACTTCTTCTTCATCTTCTCCTCTCCCTCGCCGCTTTCGTCTGCATAACGTTCCAAGTTTCGTACACTTGACGACGATGTTAGAATTTGCGCGAAGACTGAAGATTGTCTTGTTCACTGGTAGTAGCTCGCGCCTGCTTGATCATTTCGGGGATGTTATCCGTGATCGCGGCAATCTTCGCCCACATGACGTGTAACATACTAACGTAATTCTTGGCGTTTAAAGAAACAAAAAATGAATTTACAGTAATAACAAAGAGTCTTCGGGGAACGCGGAAAACGCGCTCACCGAGTATATTAAGTCTGATTATCCGATTTAATAAAACAAAAACAAAAAAAAACACTACTTACTAGTTTTGTCGCAAATTCTGATATCGAGGTGTGTGCGCTTCCAATAACTGACTAACTTTGCTACGTCGTACGAGATACTTGGAAAATTCATTCTTTCTCGTGTTATTTTCTTTGAAATTTTCTCGAGGAAGTGTCCTTACCAGATATTGCGCGATCAACGATATAATCTCGAGTTTTCTTCTCACGTCACGTTCTTATGTTACTCCCTTTGCCTTGTATCTTTGACATTGATTATTTTGCCGCAATCTAAACGCTAATTCGAAAGAAAATATTTTTTTTTTTATCGTTCAGATACGTGGAAAAAGTTTCTTAACTTTTGTTAGTAAGCACGTGGAAAACGCAATATTTTTAATTCTTCAATGTTATAAATATATTGTATCCGTACACCACGCTAGATGGTGGCACGGAAAAAATCATATTCTCGTAAGTAGAAGATTTTATACTTAAAAAATCTTCTTAAAGATCTTAGATGATATTCTTCTAAAATTAAGAATATATTCTTTATTTTTAAGAATATATACTTAATTTAAGAATATAGTCTTTTTCGATAGTGAGATATGTATGTTTTTCTATAGAGGCGTTTTATATTATCTAATCAGTATATATTCTTATCAATATTACTATTTAGAGGATTTTCCTCTTAAAATAAGAAACTCTTCTTGGCGCCTATTTTAGTATGAAATATACTTAAAGTAAGTGGGATATCCTCAAAACAAGAATATAATTTTTTCGGTGTGACTTTTACACATATTTTCGCAATAAACTTGTTATAGAGCGCGTAAAAGGAAACGTCAGACGTGCGGGAAAGTAAAAAAAAATGCAAATAACTAAGCGCAACTAAACTACTTTTAATGATAAAATTTTTAAATTTTTGCGAATATGAAACTCGAATAAATTTCGATTCGTGTGGCGGAAAACGTTATCCCACTTTTATTCTTTCGTTAAATGTAAGGCGGATAACCGAAGGAATGGCGAAGCATAAATTATGACGCGTCGTAGAATTCTTCTATCTATTTTACACACACAGGCAGCACAGCGCGCCGCCTCTTCTCCTCGCGCCAAAAATCGGAGGGAAATTTCATCTCGACGCTTATGGTACACTGCGAATTTATGAGACCCATAGATTATGGAACAAATACAAGAAGAGAGAGAAACTGTTACAGGAGAGAAACGCCTTCGACGTTCAAATATATTTTCGGCCAAAAAAATTGCTTTTCGACCATCAATTTCGTCGTATTTAACAATAACCTTGATTGTCACGGATATTTGTAATCGTTTCTGAACATACATATATTTTTATATGTGTTATATGTATATAAAATATTGTTCTCGAGAGAACGCAGAAATTGCGATTGATCGATACACCGAAAAAATTATATTCTCGTAAGTAGAAGATTTTATACTTAAAAAATCTTCTTCAAGATTTTAGATGATATTCTTCTGAAATGAAGAATATATTCTTAAATAAAGAATATAGTCTTTTTCGATAGTGAGATATGTATGTTTTTCTATAGAGGCTTTTTATATTCTAATCAGCATATATTCTTATCAATATTACTATTTAGAGGATTTTCCTCTTAAAATAAGAAACTCTTCTTGGCGCCTATTTTAGTATAAAATATACTTAAAGTAAGTGGGATATCCTCAAAACAAGAATACCATTTTTTCGGTGTACGTGTATATATATATATATATACACCGAAAAAATTATATTTTTGTAAGTAGAAGATTTTATACTTAAAAAATCTTCTTAAAGATCTTAGATGATATTCTTCTGAAATTAAGAATATATTCTTTATTTAAGAATATAGTCTTTTTCGATAGTGAGATATGTGTGTTTTTCTATAGAGGCTTTTTATATTCTAATCAGCATATATTCTTATCAATATTACTATTTAGAGGATTTTCCTCTTAAAATAAGAAACTCTTCTTGGCGCCTATTTTAGTATAAAATATACTTAAAGTGGGATATATCCTCAAAACAAGAATAAAATTTTTTCGGTGTAAAATCGCCAGTTCTTATCGCATGGCTTTCTCTCGGTGACTCGACGAGAGAAGAGCAGGTAGGGCAATAATCACTTGTTCGTTGGTTTATTTGGCCATTAAAGAAGACGACCTGTTAACCCGAGGTATGCGAAGCGATAGCGACCGCCGTCCAATAAATGTCGCGTTAGCGCGTCAGCCTAACTTACGCGCCCATTCTGTCATCTTGCGCGTGTAACGCGTTATCGTCGATTATCTCGTGCGGATCGATGCTCGGGGACGGTGTTCACGTCACTATGCTAAACGACATGTTCGCGATTCTTTTTTATAGCCCATCAGTCTCGCAGATGAATAAAACATATTTCGAAGAAAAGTACCCCCAGCCCACATCTATTAAAATAGCGATTAAGCGAACATCTTTTTCGAACGATTAAAAAATGCGAATCTAATCTATATATTTTTAGATTCGTTCGCGCGCACGCGCGTATTTATTTATTATTTTTATCCAAGTTTCTTTCGATAACAAATAGAAAAAGCAACATTTCCGTATAGTTAATTCGCGAGCTACACAATATACTCTTCTATTTTAACAAACAGGTCAGCATGACACGGGAGGTCGTGCGAGTTAAAGGGTCTAATTCCTACAAAACCGCGGTGGGGCGAATGTACAAACGATGATACGAACAGCTGGGTTTGCAAAGTGGCACGAGTGAAGCTTAGTCCGGAAAATACGGACAATGAATCATTCTCCGCGCGCAAATGACAGTGAGAGCAAAAAGCGCCGAGAGAATAGCGGAATAAGTTGGTAGGACCGGGTTTTGATCAAAAATTGCACCGCGGAGAATCCGCGAGATTCAAACTCGCGCGACACATGTGCTCGCACGCACGCAAAAAACACTTTTTGCGGCTACGTCGAGGCGTCGTGACGGCGAAAGCTAGTTTATCACCGCGTTTCCGTGACCGCCGCATGTCCTGCGGGTTGCTGCCAGAAGCAAAATACAACTACCACCGTATGCCCAGAGCAGTAGACAGACAGACCGACCGACCGACCGACCGACCGACCGACCGACCGACCGACCGACCGACCTAACCGGCCGGCCGTCCGGTCAGAACCAGCTACATAGCCCGAGCTTCTGCCAGATAATATTTAGTATTCCCACGGTGTCGACTGTCGTGGCTTATAATATTTCGCGTCATATTAATATTCCAGAGGGACGCCGTGCCGCGCCGTCCGTGCACTCGGCGGGAGAATGGACAACCAGGACGACCCGTGCAGCCGCCACGTTCGCAGTGGCGTACGGCCTCGACTGCATCCCTATCACGAGGGTGAATCGGAAAGCGTGTTGGGTGGTTCTTGAATAAGTAAGAACGGGATACCGAGTTTTCGCGCGGGAGCGGACAAAAAGAAAGAACTTCGATTATTATATTGATCTGACCGCTATTACAACGACGATATAAAGAATTGCAGAAGACAACGTAGTAGTTGCGCGAGTGTAGGTCGACGATAGAGCTGTCGATAAAAAAACGACAGAATATCAAATTCAAGGTTTGGCCACAAAAGAATACCACTGTTCGCACATAAGACGTTACGTAACGGAAAACAAATCACAAAACGGTCTACAAATACGAAAATTTCGGATATAAAATTGAAAATTAATCAATCTATTGTAATTATTAATTATAAATGTTAATTATGATCGATGAGAAAATTAAATTGCAAGTATTAATTGAATCGATTAGAATTTCCGAGTATTTACTCTACTAACGTGCGAGCAAAGTTATTTAAATTGAAAATGTTACACACACATTAACTAAGTACTCTCCGCTAACAAAGAGTACTCTCCGTGTCAAGCCTCGTTTTTTTAAGTACTTTTTGAAATTATAATTTTTATGATTATGTACATTTTTTTGTACGTGTGTGTTCTCATACATAATGCAAAATAAAAATTATATTTCAAAGATCGCAATAACGAGATGCAGCAATAATAACCAGACTGTTTAAAAAAACAGTAATAAACTGAGTAACAAAAAGAGCACAGAAGAGATTAAAATTCAATAACTCTGGTTTGTCGTTAATCAAGCTTTCTCCTCGAAAAAAAAAAAAAAAAAAGGTCCGCGTCTCTCACAAAAATAGCTTTAGAGGCAGACGAGTCGGGAATGAACTGTGTCACGAGGCAGCATCTCCGCGCTACACGGGGTCACCGAAGATCTATGCCGCGCGATCGATCGACACAGAGAGCGTGTAGTAAGAGAGGGGAGCGAGCCCGCAAATTACGTACAAAATTCAACGACGGCGCTCGTTGCAAGGCAGCAGGATTGAGAGTAGCGGCACGTGTTCCGTGACTCGTGCAGCTCTCGCGCGACACGCTCTCTCTCTTTCTCTCTCTCTCTCTCTCGATCTTCCGACGCCGTCGGAAAACGTCGAAACGCCGCGAACCCCTGTTGAACGATTCACGAGCAATCCGGTAAAAAATACATACGGCTGCCCATTCTCTCGAAACTTAAACTCTGTTGAGCACAAGGCGGATACGTGCCAATAAAGACTGTCAGAAAAAGCATTGTAACTGAATTCCGCGTCTGTGAATTTCCTACCTAGAGCTGCCGCGGGATTAAATAAAATAACAAAGCAACTCGCTTTGCCCTCGTAAAACAAGTAAAACAACAATATAATATAATTATTTTGAGACGTGGATTCTGAGATTCGCATAAATGTTTTTTTTTTTTTTTTTTTTTTTTACNCCTAGAGAAAAAGTAAGTTNTTGAAACTTTTACGAAAAAAAAAGTTAGTTTGTGNAAAAAAAAAAAAAAAAAAAGAAAAAGAATCTTTCGTCGCACATTCTTGGCTCGTTTTACGTACTTTTGTGACAATATCGATATCCGACAAAGATATATTTACGGTAAACAAATAAGCGTCTTGTGTGACACAGAATCGTTCTCTTTTTATCGTCTCGATATCTGTATCTAGATTTTCGAAGATTCGGTTTGTTCGGTTTGAAATTTGATTAACGTCGATTCAATTAAAGGCGAAAGCCGTATTTAAGCCGTCATCATAAAGCTAGAGCGCGCGTGTGTCACATCAATCGCATCGAGGCTACACACATCGCCGTGGGGTGCGGTCGCATCCCCGCACGATTACAACCGCTCCCACCCCCGATTACCGTTGTTCTTCCGTCCCTTTGCCGCTCGCCCCCGCTCCAGACACCTTCGAACAACTCCGAACCCGTGTCGAACGTGTCTCGGGAGCACGCGACGATATCGTAACGATGTTAGGGTGGATGGGGAAGGGAAGCTTTGACGAGAGAACGATCGATGAGAAAGAGAATATACGAGAAGGAGAGAGAGAGTGAGAGAGAGAGAGAGAGAGAGAAAATGGTTAAAGCAGGAGACCGCGAAACACGGCGTGCTCGGCGAGAGAACGTCGTTGGATGAAAGAATGACTGCCGTTCGAGAAAGGGAAAGAACGCGATTGATTCGATACGGTAAATCAAAACTCGTGAGAATCGCACAAAATCAGAATATAGATAAATATAATATTGCCTGTATACGTATATATATCACTTGACAGTTAATATAGTGAACGGAAAGACGTAAAGAGATTCAAACTGGAGGGAGGAAAGTCTTTGAAAAGGAAAATTCTTTTTTTTTTTATAAAACAAAAAACTAGAGAGCCTGTGGTCCAGGTTAAAGATGGATTAGTTCAGACTAAAAACGCAGTGTGTATTCCGGACGTTTCGATCAATTTTTTATCGATGATCATCTTCACTTTGTTTACAATGTAAAATGTAATTTTTATCTTTTTGTTTCAGTATTATTGCTATTAAAAAATTATATTTTATTTTATTTTATATTGATATTTATATTCTGATACGAACAGATATATCACGCGAGCGAATACATATAATACACACATGGTGTATTATTTATTTATATTATATGATCATGTTTATTATTTATTCTATTGGCGAGGCTTAATCCACATAAATATTTCATCATAATCAATAGACGATAATTTGGCTTTGTGAACAATATTAGATTATTAAGTATGACGTGTGTTTTGTATTAATGTGTGCGTAAATAAAATTGCGCGTTTAATAAAAATTAAGAGAACCGTGTGTTTGGTATACGGCAAAAAATTTATTGATACGAAGTAATTGATAACAGACACAAAAAGAATATAAAGATACAATAGCCTCGTTCGAGTATTACATTAGTGAATCAAATGAGTTGATTTCATCGTATTGTTCTTTCGCGAGATATATACGTATATTTTTTATGAAACAATCAAATCAAAGAGAGAAAAATAACGTATAGATATAACGGTGTAATAGACCTTGGGAGAAGGTTAGAGAGCGAGAGAGAGAGAGAGAGAGAGAAAACTGTAGTAGTGGTAGAGCCGTCTTCTCTCAGTAGACGAAGCCATTTACGGGCACGTAAGCGGTTTCCATTGTCTATGAGGTATAATGGAGTAATCTCGCGGTGATGCGCCACCACCGAGGCCGATATTCAAATTGCGCACCTCTTACGTGTGTGTATATACGCCGCCGACCGTCGTCGTATACCGGGAGGTCTTCCGGTCAACAGTGAGAACCAACATCGCCCGTCGATACCGTAGACGATGACCAAACTCTCTCTCTCTCTCTCTCCCTCTCTCTCTCTCTCTCTCTCTCTCCTGTACAACACCGGCTGCGATATGAGATACTCACGGCTTGCGCAACTACTTTCATGAATTTCATAATGTATCCCGGTGCATTGTGACACGATACTCGCGACGACGCTCGACACGAGAACCATTCAATATACGTTGATGAATACGTAATATTTATCAACGACTTAGCAAACCTCGAAATCTCGCGTCTGAATATCCGTCAGATTTATTTGTACAGATTGCGAGAGGAATTGCAACGTATTTTTCTCTTGTGGTTACATGTTAATTTCGTCTTAATTAATTTTCTTCGTTAATTTTCTCTTGTATATGTTAAAAGAATTTGAATTAGACATTTTGAAACAAGAAGCTGCGTGATCTTTCTCTTTCTTTTTTTTCTACAAAATTTGAGAGTCATATTAACAATAAGTTTAATTTATTTTTTATTTATTTATTTATTTCAACACGGAGTGTCTCGCGCGAATTCATCGCGCGCTCAATTTTTCGCGTCGCGTGATATAAATAAATAACTTTGCTTCCGAATAACATTCAATCGTTCCCGGAAGACGATGAAGTCGTCGAAAACGGGGAGAGATTCGTCCATCTGCGGGGTTCCACGTGGCCAAATTCCTTTTAATTACCCCGACCGCGCCTAAACTCTCGCATTAATCGTCGCGTGTATTTCCACGTAAACAATATCATACCTATTTGTCTTCATTAAACTCTTCGAAATACTTCAGCATGATTAAACGTCCCGAAATGCGCGCTTCTTGTTACGGTCCTGGGGCTCGTGGTTTGCCCATAAATGTGCGCGTTAACGCACACACAGACGCGAGGGCCGTCACACACACGTATGCGCAAAGCACGTTCCCGCGTATGTTCTCCCGCCGCTCGCGCGCTCGCGCTCGCGCTCACCCTCTCTCTCTCTCTCTCTCTCTCTCTCGCACCCTCTCCGCGTGAGCGAGCGGGCGAGCAAGCGGACGAGACGAGCGTGTACGCGATGGTTACGGCGATATATCATCGCACGTCCAGAGTCATAACGTGACGCGCAACACGCGGGCGCATCAGTCATTTAGCCGCAAATGGAATCTGCTTCCTTCCTCCCGCCGCATTTCCGCGCCTTGTACACAGTATTTTGCACGACCGCGCGCGGCCATTGTGCCACACGGAGAAGCCGCGCGCATGAGCTCGCTCGTTTGCACGCGGAGGATGACGCGACGAAATTCAACCCCCTACGCCGCCGGTGTCGAAATTTCGAAAATACGGCGACGAGATACGGGGGAAATTACGCCGACCCCCCCGAGAACGGGCGGGACGAAAACTTGAATTATTATACATAAATACATTCGCGCGGTATAATTCCGCGATATAAATGATCACATTTCGACTTGCGTGCGATCAATCCGATTATTAATCGTTATATAGCAATCAATTGGGGAGGAAAAATAGGCATTAACTCGGTAACACCACGAGCTTTGGGATGACTCAGTCACCCATCCGGACTCTTGCGTTCGACGGCTATACAAAAGGGATTTGATGAATGGTGATGAGACGAAAATTGGAATTCTTTCAAAATTTTGATCAGATGCACATCTATATAAAAAAATCAGTGGTTTCAATTATTCACACGCATACTTTTGTTTCTGTACGTACATAGAATCCGCCGGAATCATTGAAACTAGTTGCGAAGCAACTACAGCGTTAAAGATAAGTTATTGATTAGTTATTCGATTTTTTTTTTTTTTGTTTTTTTTTAATAACACAGCCACACAAAAAAAAAAAATTTCTTTGGCCTGGGGATCAGACCATGTTTATTATATGTTTTTGGGGTCGCTGAATCCGAATCCGAGGTCCATTAAACCCTATCGGGTCAGGGTTCCGCCATAACCTCAAAAAACACCATAATCTGAGCTCGAAANGGGTTTAATGGACCTCGGATTCGGATTCAGCGACCCCAAAAACATATAATAAACATGGTCTGATCCCCAGGCCAAAGAAATTTTTTTTTTTTGTGTGGCTGTGTAATTATCCGGTGTTCGCGAATAACCTGCGAACTAGACTAGATTTCAAAAACCTCGCTCTTTTTCCAAATAAATAGATTTCGAGCTGTAACATTTTATAGAAGTAATGAAAAAAACGTGCAACGGCTTCAGAAAAACGCGCATCGCGAAACTATATTACTTCATATCAATTACTTGTTAAAGAAATCGGAGAATATGTGCCAACGCTCTCGCGTCCACATCGATCGAAAGCGAGCATACTCGAAATGAATTGCCCGGACACTCGATATCTTCATCAAATTCCGCAGCTATTTTTGGCCGGAAATCGTTACGAAAGCGAACCATTATAAATGGTCCGTTTCTCTTACTCACTTTTTGTTTTTCCAATAGAATATAACACGCCTGAGCGTACATATTTTGCCACGGAAATGGCGAATCAACGAAGCAAATTTAATTGAAGAGAGATCGATAATCGAATTATTTTGCTTAATATACTGTAACGCAATAAAGATATATATACGTGTATGCGCGCTAAATATAATAAATTAAGAAAACAATAATTTGTGACAAACCGTAATTAAAGCGGATAATATTTTTTTTTTTTTTTATCAAATTTACTATTAAAAACTATTTATTTTTTTGTGTCAACTAAAATATTCTCGACTAAAATATCGGAAAGAACATGTTTCCGTTCTATATATATATATATATATGTAACGTAAAGAAATCCAATTTATTTTCGAATTTATTTTTTGACGCTTTCTTTTCCCAAATCATATTCTTTTATACGAGAGATCTATTCTCCTCTGATTTGTTGAGCTTACAGGATTGGTTGTAGAATGATTCATAACAAAGAGATGAGGTAGGTGGCATGGAATCGCGACATTCTTATTCGAGATATGTCACACGGACTTGGCGCGAGAAGCATACGCGATTCTCAATGCAATCTTACATCAGGTTGGATAACTCGTCGCGGCACCTGCGTCTCGGCGCAAGAGTGGGCACCTGCGCGATATTTTTCTCTCGTCCTTTTTTTCCCTCCTCGAACCGCCCGTCTTTTCTCCACCGCTTAATGGACTTTAACGAGTCCCGGGGTATGAGCGGGGGGGAGGGGGGACTAGGGTGAGGAACGACAGAGACGCCCGAGCCCCGCCGTGGTTAAATTAGAAAACTCTCGGGATCCCTTGCGGCAGAAGGGAGACGGAAGAAGGGGAGAATATTTAAATTAGGTGAACGCCCTACGTCATGCCGTATCTTTAATGAGTTGGATGAGGGATCGAGATTTTTCGGCGACAATCCCCCCCTCAACGACGAGGAGCTTTCCCGCGCACATTCCCCGCATTCCGTCCCGCGGAACTGCTCTCTTCCGCGAGAGCAGGTGCGAAACCGGTATTTATTCTGGATCGTGTGTGCAGCGGGATAGCGCAACAATGCCCGACGATCGCGCCGCCCGTATACAATATTTGAAAAACCCCGCGCGCATAGATTAAAAAACACGTATAAAAAAAAACGATCACACAAAAGATCCGAGCTGAATAATATAAAAGGGTGTTAACTTGAGCCGCGTGACAAAAGGAAATAAGATGCGGTCGAATTGTTTCATACGTTTGTTGTCGTCTTTGAGAGAAAGGAAGAGTTTTTTTTTATTTCTCTCAAGTAATTTTGCTTTTTCTTTTTCTTTCCGTGTATATAACCATATTTCCTAATAACACGCGCCTAATGGCGCGTAACATGTATAATTATTGTCATTTGCAACCAGTCTATATCAACAATCGTATATACTTTCATTAGTTCAACTAGATCGGTTATTAAATTAATCCCCCCCTCTCTCTTCCTCTTTCTCTCCCCACGCAGGACATATAATTTCCTATCCCTTGAATATGTGTGTACGCAATAATGCGGACCTCCCCAACAGTATCCTGGCTGATTAATACCACGCTAGCTGCCTTCTCTCTCCCCGTGAATATTGCCGCAGCGGCGTTACAGTAATTATTATTACAGATCGTTGAATTATTCCCCAATAATTAGACCCGTTACGTCGTTATATCAATATAATTCCGGTTGTCGCGCACGCGATGCATAATGAAGCTCGTTGTGAAATGCGGCTTGGCGCGTATACATGTACATAATATCGGTGCCCGATTATATTTCGGGCGGAAACTCGTTCTTGTGAAAGAGCAAGGGCGCGCACAGCACAGGCTCTTTGCGAAGCTCAAACGTAACGAAGACCGCGCCGTCTCTTCCTCTTCCCTTGTTCCCGTTCTTAGATGCTTAAGAAGAACGATGAACGCGAGCGACGAACTTCCGCTCTTCTCGGGTAATGTGCACCGTCAGTCACAAATTAAAAAGTTCGTAATACCTACTAATTATTACTTCGAACTCAAATAAAAGATCAAATTTAGTGCGATGGATCAGACAGGTCGTAAAATTGTCAACGATGCTATTAAAAATGTTCTAAAAATGTTTACAGAGAGAGAGAAAGAGGGAGAAAGAGAGAAAGAGAGAGAGAGAAAAGAGCAACTTTAACTTGTTCGCTTTTGCAAATAAAGGTCAAACGATTATTATTCTTAGAAAAAAACACAAAGAGAGCGACGCGCTCTAACCCAAGGTTAAACGAAACATATAACAAAATGTCAAGTGTAGTCGTAAAAGAGGGGAAAATATGAAATTTTACACACGCACAAGCCGCATATAATCACCCTGCCTATTTGGGGGAGCTTTCGCAGTCGTCTAAATTTCAATTAAGCGATCTCTTGTGTCTCGCTCGCCCTCGTTGGTGTCGAATATCCGACACCGGTGTCGTTTCATAACAACTGCCTAAGAAGCTCGCCTAAGTGGAACTCCCTCTTAGCGCCCTTAGAAAGGGTACGTAGGAACGATAAAGAGAGAAGAAGCGTCTCACGCGATCAGACTTCATAAGCGGAGCGTCTACGAGCCCTCGAAGATAAGCAAGCTTGTCGTCGGTCCTTTGAATCAGCGTCCTGCCGCGAATCAAGAAGAGCCAAACACTCGGCGAGGTGTGTGTGTGTGTGTGTGTGTTGTTGTTGTTGTTGTGTGTATGCGCGTGTATTTATCGCAACAGCTCTTCGCGTCGTTCGTTGCTACTTTATATTCGCGTCGAATCGTGCATATTTTAATCGCGCAACCGCGGTTACGATCTACTTTCTCTCTAGGAGTTAATCGTCCGGGGAAGGGGGGGTGTGAGCGCGCGCGAGAGAAGGGGGAGAAAATACGGGGGCTGAATCCGTGATCGGCGGTGCCCTATATCTCTCTTCGAGATGAGTTTTCGGTAGGATTCCATCTGATGCGCAGTGAATCTCTTCGCACCCGAGCGAGACAGCTCGGCTGCATACGCTATCGGGGGGTAAAAATGGAGACAGTTTTCCGATATGAAACATTTCCTGTCAGAAGTAAGTGAATTAAGAGAAATCCTGTCTGTGCGCGCGAAGGTGAATTTCTTGAACCCTCAAACGCGGATTGGTTTTATATAATTGTCGAATCTTTTTTTTTCTTCTTTTCTTTTTGTCGTTTCTCTAATAATTTTTTGCGCTTGTGTAATCATGTGAAAACTTTTCAATATCGCGGTGTACTTATTCTGGTTAACGAGATGTGAAATATATATTATCGAGAGTCTCTCCGTCTTGAGAGCGCAATTCCGATTCACACCATGTGAACGGAATAACATTCAATTACGCTCGTCGTAGATCTTCAATCTTTTCTCTAAATGATGTATCTCGGAACAAAAATACATATATCACAATTAAAAACAATTCGCTTGAGGCGAATCGATTTAAGTGAATTTATTACGAAGCGACGAGAAAAGAAAGTTGATGTTTTATGTCCGCATTTTTTCTTTTTTCTTTTTTTTTTTTTTTTTTTTTTTTTTTTACACAGACGAGTGCAAAGTTTGATGCGTGGAAACTCGATCTTCGTTTTTTCGGCTAATTTTGAATCAATATGTTTTTTTTTCTTTTTAAAAAAAAAAAAAAACTAATAGCGGTCCTAATAAAAAAAAAAAAAACGCAATAAAAAAGTATCGGAAAAACTAATGCGACGTATGATATAAAAGGAATATCTCGGATTCGACTACGCGCCGTGGTACGAGATCGCACAGTTACATAACGTTATACGAAAGTTACGCGACATCACGTGAAAGGGCTTTTCGTTTTTCACATTTTTCATCGCTTTTCCGCGCGGCGCGGCGCGGAACTACGCGACTCTGCGAGCGGCGCCGAGATACGGAATTACAGTGAAAAAGGGAACGCCCGGATGTAACACGTCGAACTGTCATCACGAGGACGTCTCGCGCGAGTGAATCGTTCCAACTAAAACCGGGCGACGTGTCTATTTGCGTCGCCGTTGGCATATATCATCTATCGAATGAGAACGACGGAAGTTGTGCAAAAGGATCGTTTCAGGCACGCGCCGCTGGAAGACAATTAGAAAAAAAACAAAAAAAAAAAAAATCCAGTTGTTGTAGTTAGAAACAGCGTGCAATTTTCAACAGATCAAACACGTAAAGATTAATTTTTTTGTCAAGAGAAAACGATATCTGTGTAAATACACTTCACTCGTTTTGCAAACAATTCCCTATAATAAGATACTAATTGCCGTCGAACAATTTTTTCGAATTATCGCGGTATTGTAAAACTCATTAAAAAAACAAAGACTCTTTCACACATGGTGGATCTTTAATCAACAACGAAAATTGAAAATATAGAAGTTTATGCAAAAATGATACAAGAGAATCGCGATCTTTTCTGCGAATACGAAAATTCTTTGCCACGTAATTCACGTAGTGCTCTCGCACGAGTATAAGAGAACTAAACTTGGACCAGTCAGAAAAGAGACCGAAAAATTTCACCGAAAAATTTTAGAGATACGAAATGAAGAGAGAGAGAGATAAAACGGCAGAAGGGACGATATGAAAACGGAAGTGCAATGAACGCGCGCGCGAACGAACGAACCAACCTTTATCAGCCTCCAGAGGCACGTGGCCGCCGGTACAAGACGAGAACGACACCGGATATAAGCGACGGATAAGAAAGTTTTCGCGGTGCTATGAAAAATGCAACGGCCGAGTTATCGTAGACGTGAATTTTTCATCGGCGCGAGTCGAGTTCTGGTCGCGAAAGCTACTCGCGAGATTCCCCGTCTTTCTTTCACTCCATCTTTTCATGTGGGCCGATCTTTTTCTTCCCTCCCGACCGCCAAACGGATGTAACAAGCATCACCCGTATAAGAAGTTCCGGTCTGACCGACGCGAAAAGGCAAAACTGTCCGCGACGTCAACTTTTCGCGGTTTTCGGAAACATTCGCATGCATGATACAAACGATAGCGCGTGCGAACTGGAGAAATGAACTTTGTTTTCATTTTTAATGTATCTAACAATTTTGTCGGAGATCATTTTCTCTTTTCAAAGTAAAATTCACACAAGTTAAACAAAACAAAAGTTAAACAAAACTACTTCTGAAATTGTAAAATTTCTTTCGAAAAAACAACTGATGACACATATGTGTGCGTTAAAAAAAATTTACATGTATATAAAAATAAATTAGATTTGTGCGATATGAAATATAATATCGGACGGTACATCACCGGTTTTCAAATATTAGAATTTATGAATACAAATTTATGAAATCTGTAAAATAATCCTAAAAAAAAACTTTTATATTAATTAATCAATCAATTAATTAATACCAACGAGAGATGTTGAAATTTATTATACTTAAGAACATATATAAATATATGTTTGAAAAACTTTTCATCAATCGCACGCGATTGAATTTAATTGATTATTATATAAAAAACAAAACACACGTTTTTACATGAGATTTTTTGAACTCTCTCGTCATCACGCTTCAAAAAAATTTTATACAATTTTGAAATCTTAACTATATATATGTGTGTGTGCGCGCGCGCGCGCGATATATATTATAACAATTCAGATAATAATACTCTACTTGAATGAACGTTTATCAAAAGATCGCTGCACTTGTCATTTTTACATTCTGACCGCGCACCCGTTTTCCTCAGCTGGGATGTTTCTCTGCAACACGACGAACCTAGTTTCCAAAGTGTTGCTGCACCGAGAGAGAGAGAGAGAGAGACAGAGAGCGAAGCGAAATTCTTCGTGCAACTATGCAGACGGTGGCGGTTTGTCGCGGAGAAATAAGACGGCGTCTAATAAAGTTCCGGCGATACGGCCAAGTGTTTTCACCGGAAAATATCCGCGGTTTGACTTTTCCTCGTCAGTTCCGAGGTATCTATCGAAAAATAATCGCGCGCTTATCGGAGAGAAGTCTCTCTCTCTCGCGCGTTCTTTCTCCGTTTGTTACATAATTACACATAATTTTGCCTAAAATAGATTATTACATTTGTACAGTCTGTACAGCAAAAATATCTCTATCTAAGACCTCAACATCTTTTTTTCATTTGAGAACGTACACATCCTCTTTTCTAAATCTCATGTGATTTTTAATTTCTCAACCACGTCGTACACGTAGGTTCGAAGATGAAACAACTTCTCGCGGATGACGCGACGGTCGTGCAACACACAAATCGAAATCTCGTGAATGTACGTGTCTCTCTCTCTCTCTCACACTCGCCTAATCTTTTTCGAACATTCTTCCGGAAGTCTGCGGATCTAATCGCGTTCAGATATATGCTATTTTCGGAAGGGTAGTCACGATCCGGCAGCAAGATTTGTCCCGGGAGTAGGAGATTGGAAGCGAGAGAGAGAGAGAGAAAGAGAGAACGAGAGAGCGAGAGATGAGTCACGGAAACGGAGATACGAGTTTCGAGAGGCAGATAGGAGAAATTCCATGGGGCGTGGACGGGATAAGTTATCCTCGCGTTTCCGCGTGCTCGTGCACGCGCGCGCGCGCGCGCGCCGACATTATTTCGTATCTTGCAGGACACTTCGGGCAATGAGGACGTCCTGCCTGGTACGCCGCCGGAATCCATAACGAGGTCTTATCAGTCTTAGTCCGACTCTTTCCTTCTTTTTCTCGCGTCTCGCGTCCGGTTCGTTTCTCCCTTCATGCGCGCGCCCGCGCTTCTCCCACTGTGAAGAATTCTCTAATGTTCATCCTCTTTGTTCCCCCGCACGAAATGGAGTTTTGTACTACTACTGTCGCTCTCGCATTCCCGTCTCGCGGTCATACCCGCGAGTGTTTACCTCACGAAGCGCACGCGTTGTGCTCTGAATTAAAATCGCAAATATGAAACGCTGTTTTCTTTAACGTGTCTGTGCGTATGCGAAAAAGTATATATGTTCTTGTTCGTAGATGCGTTCACATTTTATTCAACGGTGTAAAAAAAAAAAAAATGAGAGAAGAGAGATTACTAGATTTAAAAAGTAAATTTTCGAATTATTCACGCGGGTGATAATAAATTCTTCCATATTTGTCGTAAAATTTACTTACGAAAATATAGTCTCGGAGAGGAAAGAAAGAGGAAACGCAAAGAAAAAAAAAAAATAAAACCGAGAGAACGATGAGTTTGGCTTTGTTCCCGTTCGCAAAGATCGCGACCGCGAAGGCAAGATGGTTGCGAACACCAAAGCTGAGGCAGCGGAAAGCGTTGCGCTTCCATCCTCCCCCCCAAAAAAAAGAATCGAGAAACGGGGGCAAAAAGCCGGAAGGTCGCTTGGCGCCAATTAATCGAAACATTCGATTTGCCGTCGTTTCCGCCAAACTGGCGGCAGCGACGAAACTACAATACAACACAGCCGCTTTATAGCGCTCCGAGCGCTAATAACGAACCCGGTCGAGCGATTACACGGCGTGATTTCGCGCAGATTGGACGCGAGTGATTAATTCTCGCGGCCAATCCCGCTGTGTCGTCCCCGTCGCTCTCTCTGTGGATTCGTCGTCGTCGAAATCCAACCCCTCCGGGAGAGGATACTTTAATCCCGCAACCCAACGGAAAAGCGGTACGGTGCGGTTATTAATTCGTATGTCGGTTTTCCCGCTTGATGAGGGGAAGGGGGAGAAGGGAGCGAAAAGGCAGCGTGGGGGTGACAGCGGGTGTCGAGAAACGTAGCGCGGCTCGAGAGGGAAATGCAAGGCTCGTAAAAACTCAAACCCCATTGTTATCGTCATCATCGTGCGGTTTGTTTCGCGGTAGGCGCCACTCCGATGAAGGGGAAAGACTGAGGAAACGCGGGAGCATTTTTTACATACGCGGCCGCATCATTTTTTTATCAAACGCGATATATTGCGATTTCCAACGCAATCCCGTTAAGTGCGATCTTGATTAAATCCTTATATCTTCGGAATGACGGGTCGCGGCAGCCATTTTTTTTTCTTTTTAATTCTTTTCTTTCAATTCGTGCGTGTTCTAGTCGTTCGCGCTGCTCTTGTCGTTTTACTTACAGCAAATATTGTTCAATATTAATATATGATATTTTTTTATATTTTATACTTTATTTATTTACGCGTACGCACACTCGCACATTTTAATATATATTTTACCGTCTTTGTTTTTAAATTGTAATAATAAAAGATTGAGATTCGCGTCCGCTCTCTCATCCTGGTTCTTACGGGGCCATTTCGAACATCTCTTGAACTGTTCTTCTTTCCAGAGGATGTTAAACCGTTAATAGTACTCGAATTACAAGCGATGAACTTTCGGAGAAGTGCAAGTAGAAAATCTTATTCTTCCATTAGTTGCAAATGCACTTTACCTTAATTAAGAGTCTTACTTTGAGAGTCAGTTGCTAGGGGACTTAATATCGCAAATTAAAAAGTTGCGAAAGGAGCTAATATCCCTAATCAAATTTTCATCGGGAGGAGAAATCAACGGCGAGCCGCCGGTGGAAATCTGTAGGTGAAAAAAAAAAACGACGACGACGACAACGACGACGACGACGACGACTATATTTGCGCACCCCGCACATTCCGTGCCAGTAATTCTTTCATCCCCGATGTCACCGGTCACGTCGCCAGAAGCGTCCCGGCATTCGTTCGTAGACAAAATATATACGTTCGCGATTATACGCACTAACAACGGAACGGGGCGACAACAGGGGTGAGTAGAGAGCGAGAGCAGAGGCTATTCTTCTGCATTGATTAATGCGCCCCGTGGAGCTCGAAACAGTTTCGCTACCCTTTCTCTCTTCTTTCCTCTCACACTCTCTCTCTCTCTCTCTCTCTCACATACATACGAACACACACACACACCCACACAGTGATTCTCGCTCGACAGACCGACTCGCTTCGCGACGACAGACTCATCTCCGATTTTATGCCTCGTTTGAGAGCACGTCCCAACACAGCCCTTCCCCGAAGACACCCTCGACGATGCCTGCGACGATCCCAACCCTCTGACGACGACGACGACGACGACAACGACGGAGCGGCACGAAAATCACAGACCACGTTATTCGTGGTGCGGCCTATTTGATATTTAAATAAGCGTGTGTGTACGAGCGTGTGCGTAGTCATCGCACGGGGAACGAACCGACGTACGGGTCTATAAGTTGAACCGATGTCTTTTTTTAGAGAAAGCGGCGAGAAGAGTTTACAGGATGGTGTGGTGTACGCTACGAAGGTTACGATCGATCGGTACTCTGCTCAAGGCTGCCGGTGAGATTTTCTGTTTTATGGCAACGCCGGGAGAGAGAACACCCCTTTCCGAAGGTATTTCGGGCGAAGGTATATTGGAATAAGGCGAGAACATCTTTACGCGCTGGTACCGCCCGCAAGTTCCCAGAGCGTAGCTTCTGCCTTGGCAGAAAAATCGCCCTCGACCGAACAGAACAAGCGTTAGCTCGAGATATCGAGACATTAATTCTCAATAACACACATCTCGATATTATAGAAATGTGGGAAAAAACTAAGAGAACAAAACTAATTATTTTTCACTTGCATCGTCTTTGTTTGTTTTTACTCGCTAAGTTTCGTTTAAACTGCATGTGTGTGCAAACAAGTTGAAGGGAATATAAATTTGGCGCGCGAAAAAACTTTTTAAGAAACCTTTAGGCAGACGTTTTTAGGAACAACGTTCTAATCGCCGTTAATCGTCGTTAATCTCGCAACAACACCGCTCTAAAACAATATTCATCGCACGCGGCGTGTCTTAATCCACAGGTATCTCGGACAACGCGAGCCCTTGAAACAAAGTTGTCGGGGGCTTTCCCGGGCAAGAACTCCGGAGACACAATAACATGTTTCTGTATTATAAGCGCGCGCGCGCGCGCACGCGGAAGAAGCAGGACGGGGCCATCATCTTTGCTCCGACGAGTTTTATACACTCCTCTCTCGACGTATCGCTCTCTGAACAAGTTACGAGACGGGGGAGGGAGATATAAAGAAAGCAAGAGAGAAACGAGAACGTGCTCGTATCTGCACGCCAAATTCCTGTTTCCGGCGGACACATTTATCTCGCCGCGATTCGAGGGTTTCTTCTCCCGTAAGGCATCTCGCGAGATGCCAAGAATCCGCCTCTTTTCTTTTTCGTAACTTCCTTCATAAATACGTAATGAATTTCGCCGACAATAACGAGCGGAATGTACACTTATATTCGCACTCTTCTTTCCTTCCTCCCCATCCCGCTCGCGGCTTCAAGGGGAGAGAAAATTCAGAGCGGTAATGTCCGTCGCATCGTGCCGCGCGCGCGACGCGCCAACTATATACTTCCATATAAGGCGGAGTGAGGAAAATTATAGGTCTGTTGTATTGTGTACTTTTTTTTCCCCCCGTGGCTTTTCACGCTCGATCATTTATTTACGCAGACCCGACACCGCGATTCCACGAACCCGATCGAATTGTTCCCGAAGAAGCGACTTTTTTTTTATTATCTCAGCATCAGTTACGACGGGCTATAGCTTCGAACGCAACACGGAGCGGGTCAGTTCACGTGTGTGGCAATAAAAATAATAAGGTGTAACGTAAAAAAATATACTTGGATCGTGGATTGAGTTTTGCTTGAAACAAAAGTATTTGGAGATTTTAAGTGCGACGAGCGCAACGATTACGCGCGTTTTTCAACTCGAATACGTTTCGTAATACTTATTTCACGTGCTCTTATCAATTATTTTGCAACAATTTTTTAACTACATTCAACGTTTTTATTTGAGAGATCGATACAAGCCGATCAAAGAGATCAATTACGGTAATCAGCCTGTTTTTTTTTTTTTTTTTTTTACCAAACCCTGCCTCTTAAGGAGCGTTTTCACTTTCGTTCGAACACGTAGACCAAATTTTACGGACTTAAAAATAAAAAATAAAAATTTAAAAGTGCACACTGCACACTGTCCGAAGTTGCGGTAGAAACGCAAAAGAGAAAGTAGAAGTACAAAATAGTAAATTAATAGTTTTCCTCTCTCTCTCTCTCTCTCTCTCTCTCTCTCTCTCTCTCTCTCTCTCTCTCTCTTTCTCTCGTCTGTGTCGCTTAATGCACTACAAACATTGAACAAAGCGGGCTCTGCACTGTCTGTTAAAGAGTTAATACGGTCGACGGATCATCTTTGAGAATATAAAGAGACCCTCTCCGAAATATTAGAGGCAGTCCGTCGGTCGTCGTCTGGCATGTCGGGGGCATAAATTATACCAGAATGGAGAATGCGCCCGCACGAGTTCTCTCTTTCTCTCTCGTTTGACGACTGCTCGCTTTGTTCAATTTTTTTTTGTCGGCGTATTTCTAACATTAGATCCTCTTAAAAACGATTAATTTTTTGAAGAACGAGAACAAACGATTTCAAAGCTTGCGAACAAAAACTTTCTTTTTGATTACTCCAAACAGTTTGCGAAAAATTTATAATCAACGATGGATTTGAAGGAGTGTAAACTTACTTCGATTAGTTAAAAAGAAGAAGACAATTTTAAATAAGAGCTAAAAATTTTATCCAACGTGATCACAATAAAGTAAGCAATTTCAATAATAAATCTAATTGAAAAGAAATGAAAAAGAAACTTAAGCAGTGTTTTTAATCAGATTTAAGTTAATCAGTTCAATTAGTTCACAGGTACTACACGTTTTTACATAAATTAAGTGAAACAAGTCTCGTTGTTTACGTGTATACATATCTCGCGATACGAAAAACACGAGTTAAAAGGTAAAGATTACCTCGAACATTGGGAGGGGGAGGGTAGGGGGTTTAATTAGCGCGATCGACTAGTTAAGCAGCACTCGCGATCCGTGGGGGGTGGTTATCGAACACGCAACGTTCACGCGAATGCCTCGTGATTAGCGAGTCTAACGAGAGCTGGTTGTGCGAACGTCGCAACTGAAACCGTGGAGTTAAATTAGCGGTGTCGGCAATTTGGTCGGCGGCCAAGCGCCTAATTTACAAGCATAATAATTCAAACGCGTAATCTCTCTCCGCGAAAGTCGACGACGACGAGAATTCGCGGGAGAATTCTCTCGCTCGAGAGAAACGGGGGGGAGGGGGGAGGGGGTTGGTTGCATTCTGGGAAACGAAAGCTCCCCGCGTTGCGCCCGGAATTCACATCGCGGGGGGAAAATCGCGGATGCGCATCGCCGCGCGATGTAACGCGAGAGAATTGTCACACACACACACACACACAGCGATGAGAAAGAGGCAATTTTCCTTACTTGTACGACGAGAAAATTCGGATGAAAATTCTACTCTTGGACTCTCTCGGAGATCTGAGGTCGTAGCCACCTGCCGCTGCTTTTCCTCCGATTCCGTCACCAAGAAGAATCACCAAAAGAGAGATAAACGCGCGGGGAGAACTCTTGACAAGCGTCACGTGTCACTGAACCGCCACTTACAAAAAGTCCACACCGGCCGGTCTATCGTGTATATCCGATAGATCCTTGTCACGCGCGATTACCGCGTCCTGCCTGAGAGGGTGAGAGCCAACTCTCCGATCGCTTTCAGAACAGGTTTTCAGGACGAAAAATGTGTACGACCACTACTCGCTCCTGTCCCCTTTCGGGAGGGGGAGGCTTCGAGCTACCCGGTTTCGCGCACCCCGAGACGCCGCGAGGAGATATAACCGTGGTCGATCCGCGTGGACGCGCGCGTCTTTCCGCGTTCCTCGCGGAGGAAACACGCGTGGTTCCGCGTTCTCCGTGTCGAAGAGTTTTGCAGTCGGGATGAAAGCAAAAACCGAAAGACGGTCTACGCGATCGCGAGAGAGGGAGAGAGAGAGGAAAGACCAACGCGGCGACGGCGACGACGACGACGACGACGACGACGACGACGACGACGACGATGACGACGACGGTCGCGTGGTATCGATTCGTGGCCGTGGAAAGCCGGCGGCGAGACGGCCTAGAGAGACGCGAGAGCTTTTTCTTCGCTTTCTCTCCCTCCCTCCCCCGTGTATCTTCCTCTCCCTTCTCTCGGCGGACGATACGTTTAAATATCCGTCAGTGTTACGTGCGGACAAACGCGTGCGCTCCGTTTCGTTTCAGGGCGGTCCTCGTGTACCGGCGCGTGCACGAGGCACGCAATATCGGAGCGGCGGCTTTTGCTTTTCGTCTGGTCGCGCGTAATTACGCGCGTGTGCGTGTACGTGATTGTGTGTGTGTGGGTGTGTGTATGTTTCTGAGTGAACAGGCACAACTGATCTCAGGAATACGAATTCCTAACGGGCGCGTACGAAATATACGGAACGAATACGTCACACAGCGTGCGTACAGCTGCACGTAATACGGAAGACGAACGCGTCTCCCTCGAACGTCCGGGTCGGACTGAGCGCGGAGGGGCGCTCGACAGACCCGCGTAGTCGTTCGAGGTACCGTCTCCCCCCACCCGGAGGAGCCACGCTTCGGCTTTCCCAACCCTTGTCGCGCGACCTCCCCTCCCCGATGGCTCCGTTCGTTCTTCTACCCTACCGCGTCCAGTGCCGTATTCCGGGATGAAACTTCGGGTACTGTCATAATTAAGAAAACAGGTGTCGTAAACGTTTAGGCGCGTAGAACATTTAATTTTGTAATTGCTTGAAAACTATATATCCCAAATTTTCCAAGTGCGTGTTTGAAGAAAAAATGTAAATAAAAGAAAGGAAATCTATTTTCATCAATATTTTTCAGTATTTTTTACAAAAAAAAAGAATTATTTTTGATTAATTAGTTTGTGGATATAACAAGAGATCGGTAAAACATAATAAACTAGTTTAGAGCCTATTTGGAAAATTGTCTTTTTGACGAATCCTTCAACGAACAATTCATCATTTGATATTATTTATTAATATTAGACTTGTCTATATAATTTTCTATATTTTGATATTATATATATTTATTGTTAAAATGAGATATTCACAAAATATATTTTGATACAATTTGTAGAAATAAACGTCTATTGATTTTTTTATTTAGTACTGTTATTATGATTTATTATTGATCTGTTTATTTAGCCACTACTTTGAAATATATTTAAATAAATTGTATCATTATTTGTTTCTATGAATAAAAGACTTTGTTGTGCTTCATGTTATTTGCGAAAATAAGTAAACAATAACATTAATCGATAATATCTGATGCGCAGTAAAAGCCACAGCGCACAAACATATAAGTGCGCTTGTCTATTTGCGTGTTGCATTACTACATTATTTACTTAGGGTTAAATTATTACCCCTCGTAAAAGTTTACCCGCACGCGAGATGAAAATTTTTATAAACCCCTGTTAATATTTTTATATTCAAGTTTTTTTTATTTTTCCTTGCGATAGGCGTGAAAATTATTTTTAAAAATATATGTTTCCCCAAATTACCCACGTGCGTCATAAAAAATGTAAAATAGAAAGGACGTAAATTTCATCAAAATTTTTCTGCGGATGCGCATCTATTCATCTCTCATGTGACGCGTGCGCGTGTGTGTGTAAAACATTTTAATCTTACTTTATTAAAATTAAGATAAATTATTACTGTCTGAATTTTTTTCTCAAATAATAACTAAATTAGTTTGCAGAACCAGTTCGAGTACCAAATGTAATCGCAAAACGAGGACAATATATTGCGTTACATGATACACGTGTTGTATAAACAGTTCCAAAATTGTTTATCAAACTACATTTGTTGCGCACGAACACGTTGTAACAAACGTGTCGCAGACACAAATGCGTTATGTTTGTTTCCGGCTGCCGATGTTTCTCTATCACGGGAAAAGAGACGATGAGCGACGATATGAAAAAGATATCGAGACGACTAGCCAAGCATCTTCCGTCTCCGCGCGCTGTTACACACAAAAATAACGTTAGCCCCTCCCGTCCGCGAAACTATAGTCCATTCTCGACATACCTGATCGCACTCCGCTTTTTCGGGCCAGGTATGCTTTGCCGCGCGATTTCATAAAGGTTCTCGAAGAGAGCATGTCTCGAATGCTGTCGACCGCATCCCTCGAAGAGCAACAAGAGATACCAAAAATCATCCGTCTGTGTTGCTAACGTCTATCTCTCCTTGGTATTTTGTAAGAAAATTCACGGAACTTTTTTGAGTCAAATTGCGCTGTCCAACGGACACAAGACGCCGAGAAATGTGTGTAAAGAATATTTTACAAGTCGCATTTTACGAGCAACTCGAGCGACGCAAACACGCACACGTTGAAATAACATCAATATTCAGAGTCGTATGTGTATTACATCAATCATGTGTGTCTTACACGCGTGTCCGTGCTAGTTATCAGTTGTAATCGAATATATTTCTCTTTTTCTTCGTTCCTTTTTTTTTTTGTTTTTTCTTCACACTCCTGACGCGCGCGTCATTTCACATCGCTAATGTACGGCAGAATTAAATCGAATCTCCTGAGCTGAGACTAGGTATCTGCCGGGAACAGAAGAGTCGAGATCCGTAAACAGCTGAAACTTCACCGACAGCCCGAGCGTTCCGTTTCAGCGCAAAGTGCTAATTTAGTTTATGGTCCAGCGACATTTGTCTCAGAAACAGAAACGGCTATTCGCTCGGCGCGGAAACGGCGCGCGCGGAGCTCTCTTTCCGCGTCATTCGCCAAGATTGAAAACACGGAATTACTTGTTGGCGGATGGCAAGGGAAAGAGAGAGAGAAAGAGAGAGAGAGAGCGTGCTTCTCCCCTCGGATGCTTGGATGGGCGGTGGGCGCTAAAAAATGGTAATCCGATCGTTTCCACAGCGCACCGTCGACGCTTTACCGCGGATACGCGGAAACCCACCCTAAACCCTAAACCGGGAGAGAGAGACCCCTCCTTTTCTCTACCAGTCGACCCTGTCCTCCATATTCTTTCGCAGATCCTTTTATCAGTTTTCCCCAAGAATACGATGAAAAGGGACGAGGAACCCTCCGCCGAATAGTAAAATATTTCACGTTAGAGAAACCTCTTCTCCTTCCTCTCTTTCTTGAAAAAACCCGAGCGCATATCTTATATCGCGGAAGCACTCAACAAGGAATTTAATTCAATCACTCACAATCCAAATGTCGATACGAAGGCCTCGGACACGCATTATATTTTGGCAGTATTTTTTTTTTTTTACTCTTCCCGTGTCGTTTATCCTGAAGAGACTGTCTTCTCCCATGGGCCATCTTTCCGTTAAAAGATTTCTTTTTTATTTAAATTAAACACACATGTATAAACCCCAAAGCAACATGTAAATGATACATGATATCGTAAAAACAAAAGAGATAAAATAATATTTCGTCCAATTTGAAGGAAATGTTTAGTCTTAATTGGCTGAAAAATAGAAACTGAGAAAAGCAACTGTAAAAAAAAAAAACAAACAAAAAATCAATTTTTTGTACGTGCAACTTTAAAGATTTCGTTCGAGACGCGAAGAAAACCTCATGGATTTTTTCTCGAGCTTCTCTCATTCATCCGTTTAAGAGCGCTCGGGCGTGGGCGGCTTCGTTTCTTGTACTTCAACAACGATCTTTGGCGGAACGAAGATTGTTGCTGACGCAGACTCGCGTGGAGGGTTTTCGGGCGCCGTTTGCTCCGTTCTCACCGCAACGCGAGTTACGGATAATAACAGCGGCCTATCCGGTAGCCACACCGGAGTCAAACCGCAACCCATCGGCATACGCCGCACGTACCGTAGATATAATACGTGTGTGTAGGTGTGTGCGCGTATGTGTGTGTGTGTGTGTGTGTAAGTGCACGCCAGCGCATGCGGATTTCCGTACATAGTGAAGAGAGAGAGAGAAAGAGAGAGAGAGAGAGAGAGAGAGAGAGAGAAGTTAGCGAGGGTGCGCGCGTGCACCTGCGCACACCGTGGTACTTCACGTACGTACTCGAAAGGGTGAAAACTGCACACGCGATGTTACCTATACGGAGGGGTACAGTTCTCTCTACTCCACTCGACGGGTGCACACGGACCGGTTAATGCGCGCCCGAAAACTAGCGTGTAAATCCAAAGCCGCGTAAATCAAAAGCGCGCCGAACAAGAACCGCTCGTATTGCGAGCGGCAAAATCGGTTCTCGCTTTGTGCGAATTTGATTTACAAGCTAGTTCGCGGGAATGCATTAACCGCGGCGTATCGAGAACTGTCTGCAGGTGCTTGATACACGGCGATGGCGGACGCGGTCCTGAGAATGTAAAGGTCGGTGTAAAACGCGCGCGCGCGCGCGCGCGATCGACAGGATGCGGGATTGCATTAGAAAACATCGTTCTAGAGAACAAGAATGAACAACTGGACCGACCATCTCGACAAAGAATCCATCCGCGAAACGCGTAAAACGCGTCCGTTTTATTTGCGAAACGTGTAAACTCTATGAAATATTAACACGTGGTACGATATATTTACATGTACGAGTTTTTTAGAAAATTATTTAATGACTTATAAGTATATTTCATATTCTTAGCATGTATATATATATATATATATATATGTATATAAAATTAATAAAACAAATTCTGACCTTTTGCAATCTTTATTTGTTTTCATCAGTTTGAATTCTTAATTGCGCAAAGTAAACGAAAAGAATACTGAAGAAACATCACTTTGTTATTTAACTAATTTTATTTATGTCCTGTCAGTTCAGTGACCTAAATAGAGTCGGCAGCGAAACAGTTATTTGCTGAATAACTTTATTTAATGTTCAAACGAAAGATGTTAGGAATTAAATATAAACAATGCAGCGCGCGAAGCGGAGATAAAAGTTGTCAGGTTTTACAAGAGTAATTTGCAAGTGTGTTTACATTAATATTGAAATGTATAAGTTTATTTTTTTACTGATAATAAATATTTTTGCGCGTTCACGGACATCGCACAACTCGGGGAGACGTTAACAACAAAATGTATTATAAAATATATTATTTTTCTTTTCTACAAACATTGTAGAAAAGAACATAAAACTCAGAATCACAAACTCGAACGAAAAAAAAACTGTGACACTGAAAGAGAAGCCAAAGTTAATTTAACAATGTATCTCGTCTCTCTCGTAATTGTCTGAAAAAAACAAAATCGAGATTTTCTTTTACACGCCTTGTCGTTTCTGAACTAAAAATTTTTTAATTATTAGGTTTCTTTGTTTTTTGATAAACGCAATTGATCTCGGCAATCAAAATTTGCGAATGAGGAAAGTTGAGCCACGCGCGCAACTCGTCAAGAACGTGTGCGCACGTAACTTGCAGCGTTCCGCGGATACGCGGTGCGAGCGAAAATGCGTTATCTTGCGACATTGCCGTGCCAATCTGCGGCTCTTGCGTGTCTGTAAACGTGCCTTTAACACACACGCCACATAGCGTGAATATGTAAAGGTATGTCTGAACGACGCGGCCTTTTAACCGTTTGTCGCATGTGTGTCGCGTTGCGCGATGCAATATAGTTTTAGTCGCCGCCCGCATACTGATTTTGTTCGCCATCGATACAAATCGCAGCTGTGTATCTTAACGCGTAACATTGTACAATTCGCGCACAATTGTCTGCCGCTGCAGGTAGAAATTTTCCCGAGCAAAATTCTCGGAGGAAAAATAATGTGTTATATCCCAAGCCAGATTTATATACACGGATCATTCCCATTCAAATTCGGTGAAGTACAATACATTTTCCACTGACCTGTCGGATATCTTCTCGTTCGTCGTAACAAACGCCTTTTAACATTGATACACGCGCAAACGGCTTACGTGTAAACATGTTTTATACCAAAGAAATACCATTTTTCGCTTGGCGCGAAAGATTTACTTCGTACACAATTCTCACCGCGCTAAGTGTTACGTATGACTTTAGATCTGTCTGTTTAAACGTAAAATTTTCTCCTCGCGCAGCGCGAACAAAACAAATTGAACTGTTATCTGTCGATATCGATAGCGATATGTGATGCAGCGTATGAAGTCGAGGAAAAATATAACGGACGCGAAACATATTTTTTTGTTTTTTTTTTACTAAGAACAATTGCGAAATTAAACAATATTATATTGATTTCGAGATGCAACGAGATCGCACGCGACATAAATTACGTTTCTTTTTTTTTTACTTTTTATTTTTACGCGTGTTACAAACTCACTTTATATAAAAACTGTATTTTTATCGTCCTTAATGAAGGGGAGTAATTTTCGTGTCGGTGCTATTGAGAAATCTGATCTCCTCGATATTACGCGACTTTAACGTCCCCGCAGCAAAGAGTATGTTGACAATACCGTGTGTGTGCACAATGCGCCTATCTGCAGCACACGCGTAATGTCATTTGCAAAATACATACGCCGTACACACGTACGTACGTATATATATCCCCGCACGAACCTCTCAATGCAACATCGATGCCCCCGATACAGGCGTAAGACGAAATGGACAACATTACCTACGCGAGTGGATTGTGTACGTATCAATCTGTCCCTACATATCTAGCTACAGAACAGGGGAAGAGAGAGGATAACGCTTCGCCGTTGAATTATTGGTAAATATCTTTCCCTTTGTCGCTTTTCCCATTTTGTAATTTGAGCTAGTATCGCCATTTTCTCGACTAAATCCGCGGACGGTAGTCAAGTTGATCCCTCATTTTGAATGCTGTGTAAATAATATACATATATATACGCGTGTGTGCGCGCACACACACGCAGTGTTTTCACTTCTATTAGATTTTCTGTTATTTTTCATGACGTGCAACCAAAGACGTAACCGCGATTAGAGCTTTCTATATATCTCGCATCCGTTATTGTTATTCGTTATATTATATTTTCCGTTAACATCACACGTGTTTTACGCTACTGGCGGTAAAATGTTATCTAGCAATTAACACGCGTTCGAACAATATTCAATTAAACTTGAATATTCGTCGATTTAATCCAGTTTTCCTAAATAACAAACAAGCCAAACAAAGAAAACGTGAAAAAATCGGTATCGAGACGCATTGTCACATTGCGTGTATATCTTCAACACGCGTGAATGCGTGTATAGTCACGTATTATTACACGTTATGCATAAAACATATCGGTCAATCGCGCGTCAATAATTTGATTATCGAACGAATGAAATTCTGTAATCAATTAGTGGAATATCACAAAGTGCTTTTCGGGAAGAGTCAATGCGCGACGACAAAAGAATTTATAACACCGTATGTTTGAGACTGCAGTTTTTTTTTTTTTTTTTTTAAACAATTTCCACATATCTATGGAAACAAAGTTTCTTGCGCATTCTCTATCGGAAAACGATCTATATAATAATTGCGTAATTATGTACGCAATTATTTTGATGCATTTGTAAAATTAACAAAAATCAAAATAAAAAGTACCCCTTTGTATGTCTGTACACGAAAAAAAGGGTCTACACAAAGTGTGGGAGATCCGAGCTTGACTTGTGGCCGAAATATTTTTTTTCGCAATAAATTTTTTAAATTCCGTACAAAAATTGAATATTTTTTACACATAAAATGCAAATCGAGTATCTAATTCGAATTTCATGTGTGTATTAATTTACACGTGTAAAAATATACGCGCACGTACATACATTCGGCGTATAGACTCGTATTGACCTTAGATCTGAGTTCGATAAAAATCTATCTATCTTTTTATCACTCTTATCTCCTTTCGGACCTTACCGAAATTATTTTCCGACATCTCGGTCGGCGGAAAACGTTTCCTCGTTGTCACATTGTGCGCGTGACATAATCGTAGCTTGTTGTTTAACCACCGCGGTCGAAGATACGGGCAAGTGCATCGGTGTAGTATAGAACCGGAGCGCCTCGCAGCTCTTCCGCGCGCGCGCGCGCATAGGAGAAAGAGAGAAACGATTATAAACTTTTGGATTGAAACGAGAAGGAAGGGAACCACACAGAGAGGGAGGCAGAGAGGAGCAAGAGCGAGGAGGAGCAGCACTCTGCTGTTCCGCGACTTGGGTAAACGTGCGCGTATGTATACTCACGCATAACGAGGTCGTTCGGAAGGTAGCATATCCCATTAATGCCATTGTAAAAGAAGGGGGAGGATAACACGAGGTTGTGGAAGCTCGTAGAGAGAAGCATTCACATCGTCATCTCTCGCGCGATCTTCGGGGAGCAGACAACTCTCGGTGTAAACTTCTTAAGGAGAAGAGATGGCTCATAGGAAGGCGCGGAGAAGGGCGGGCGCGAAGAAGCAATACTTTCATAAAGAACGACTGCAGATACATCACGGGAGAATATTTCTCTAGATATTGGAAACTTCTATTTAGCAGGGAGATGGAAATGATGCGTTTTCCAACGGGGCCGGGAGTCTTGTCTGCTCAAGATGAAGATCACTCCGTTACCGGCATTAATGGATATGTAGATATTCATGGAATATTTTATACGCTTGTTTTTTTTTATTTTGTTGAAAAGAAGGGGGAAAACAAAATTATATTATATCCGACATCACACACATACACTTCGGAAATCGATATGATGACAAAAACGAGAATCCTTGTATCTTCGGTAAATAACAATCGCGGGATATTTTAATAGAACGCTTATAATAACAATATGAGCTACACGAGCGAAATAATCTCAGATGCTGAGACGCGAGTCGCGAATTTTGTTTTGAGCGTATTCAAGCTGGCAACGCGCTGGCGTCGTCTTCTAAATGTCTTTAAGAATCAAGAATTTCGCGTCGTGCGCGAAAGACAAAAGTGTCGTCAAGCGAGAGAGAGAGAGAGAGAGAAAGAGAGAGAGATAGGAAGGAAGAGAGGAGAAGAGAGGAGTAAACTGCATCAGCGACCTTGAGTAGCGTGTTAATTTACACCGTAATTCACCGCCTGCATCAGCGCCTCTTCCGCCTCCTCGTCCACCAAATTGCAAAACTTTCTTATGCCACTGCGCGAGGCAGAGAATTAGTTTCTCGTTAACGAAGTTTACGTTCACACTTAGACGGGGTGAGGCCCCCTGTGCACACCAGCCGGGCTCTCCACACCGCGGACGTATTTATGGCGGTGCGCACGCAGGACACGCATTAATACCGAAAGCTTTCTACTCAAAATAAGGCCGTGGGACTCCCTTCGTGCGTAGCACACACGCGAAAGAGAGCTCTTTTTCCCTCTCTTCCCGCTCTTCCTTTTTTTTTTCTATCTAACCTCTCCGCACCCGATCCTTATACCGAGCCTTTTTTTTTTTTTTTTTTTTTTTCACTAACGTAACGGCGACGGGATAAGCGTCGAAAATATGGATGGGGAGGGTAAACACGAGGCGTCGTTAACACCTGCTCCATCCCGTCGGAATTATCCGCGCCCTTACGCCGACCGGGCGAAAGTGACGGCGACGGGAATAGCCGAAACATCGCGCATTCCCACCACGACCCTCTCTGTTGACAATGGAATTTCGAGAAGAGGAGAGAGACCTTTCGTCGTCTCTCTGACAATGACGATGTAAAATTCAAACGCCTACGCCCCAGACGCGCCGACAGAACGCACGTCATCGATTTATTTTAGGAATAATATTGTATTAATACGAACGCGTATCTTTATGAGAGTTCAATCGATCTTTTTTGAAAATTGTCTCGATACAAATATTGAAAACTTTGCGATTAAAAATAATAACTTTAATATAAACCGCAAGAAAACGCGAGCATTTTTCCGTATTAAAGATTTTTTGCGACCTTGCATCAGAGATGACAAACTCTTGTGCATAATTATAATTAATTATTTATACACAGCTTTCACTTTTAAATTCTCCAAGTTCTTGGATGTCGCGCGTTAAGTGCCCTACATCGGATCCCTGGAGGACCCCCCGACGGTATCAAATTAAAAAAAATAATATTTCATAATATTAACACATATTAAGTGTTGCGCTGATTTTAGTCGATTTTCCGTCAGGTGGCGCGTGTACAACCTAGAGTGTCGGTTCACGAAACGAAAAGTTCAGCGTTACACACACACACACAGTCCCCGGGACCGGCTGCGTGTAAGCGCTTAACGCGTTGAGATATCGGTAAAAAAAAATATTTAAAAAAATGTAAAAAAATAACAAAAAAGGCGTAGAAAAGCTGTAAATAATCATAAAGGATGTGTTTGGATGGCCAATAAGAGCTTAAACACAGGTAGTAATGTGTGAAATAAATTTTGTCATACGATCAAGATCTTAAGAAACATGTGAAAGTCATTTGACAATGTAACTTTGTTGTTAATTATTATAAGTTTTTATTAATTTTTATTTTCTCAAAACCATGTCTTAATGTATTTATCCTGTCACGTATTTTCCATACAGGATTTTTTATCTGAAGATGATCCAAAGCTAGGATCGAAACGTAATTCACAAGGAATAAAATTTCATAAAAGAAAAATTTATGTTTAAGCTCTTATTGGCCATCCAAACACATCCTTTGTAAAAAAATAAATATTACAATAATGGAAAACAAAACGTTATTAGTTTTCTTTATCGAAAAGATAATTATAAAATCGTACAAGGGATTGAAATAATCTCGCGCTGATAATGAAAAAAGCTCGAGGAACAACTGAAAATACCGAAAGATATATATATCTATGATTTACCTCTTGTATCGCAAAAATCCACGTGTTTCAATTTATCCATTACATTGACCCCTTCGATGCTCCTCGATGCACTCGCGCGATGCGCTGCACAATCACACTCGCGAGAGAGAGAGAGAGTAACGCGAAACGCGCGCGCGTAAACTCGCAAACAAAATTCCGTCAAGCCGGCGAAACGCGATCAACAACACCGTTTCGCGGATAAACCGAAGACACACTGGCGCGCGCGCGAGCGCGCGATCGCGATCGCGATCGCGCGCAAACTGATCAATACGTCAAAACAATCGCGTGTGGATTTACTCGGGCTCTCACCGACACTCGATTACACACACGATGAATGTCGAGCGCGCATTGTAAACGATTCTAACGACGCGCGAACCGACAACGATCCGGGGAAAGCGCGCGAGCGATATCGCTCTCTCGTATGTATATAGATAGCAGAAGGACGCGCGTTTCGATCTCTCGCCCCGAGATTGATTGATCGCACACTGGAACGATCGAATCCCCCGCGCTACTCGTTCGACACTCTCGACTTGTCACTCGCTCTCGAACAGCGTGAAAATGCCGAGAATCGACGCGCGCGCGCGGGCGCGCGAACGTTCGTTCGTTCGTTCGGTTGGCCCGATCGTAGCGGGCGCGAACATGGCCGAACGTGAGAATCGCCGTCGATCGTCACAAAGCGGGATTCACCTATGTCAATTAATCCGTCCGACGTTCGGCCTCTTGATGCTCTTCTCGACGCTTCTCGTTGCTTCTCAACGCTCCGAACGTTGGATGGTACTCGGAATGTTGGTCGCATCGACGCGAATTCGCGCGAACAAAGTGCAGACTCGAAAACGCGTCGGAAATAAAAAAAAAAAAAAAAGCAACGGAACACACACACGGTGAGCGCGCAAATGATCGTAAGACATATACTGATTAACGGTACGCGCGTGAATTGATTAATACACATCGTAACGCGATCGCTCTCGATAAATAACTCGGCGAACTTCCAAACTTCGTTCTCGTAAACTGAAATTCCGTTCCGAGACAAACAAAAAATATGAACGTAAACACGCGCGCGGCGTAAACAAATTACGGCGCGAATAACAAGTACGCGTAGCGGACGACGGCGAACTGACGGCGTCCATTAAAAAAATTCTCGATCACGTGACGCGTTTTATTTCAAGCGCGCATGTATATACTATTACACGATACATATAGTATATATATAGTATGCACATCAGAGAAATATATTCTTCTATACATATAACCTCTGCAATTATTTTTCAATGATATTGATATATTCAATATTACGCAAATAAAAACGATATACCGTCTCATTGTGTATAAAAACGTTATAAAGTGAGAAAATATTCTATTCTCTCAATATCTGAATAATATTTGTTTTGCGATGAGTTGCACAAAAATTCTCAATTTATATATACGCAATATAACAAATTCGGAAGTAACGTGGCAACAAAATTTATTCGCGAATCGCGATATTGTTTTTTTCCACGCGATTAAAGATGATTGGACTCGTCTGTTCGACACGCACGTTGTTTATAAAATTGTTGTTTGTAAAAATTGAAGAACGTTCAATTAAATTCAATTGATGCGGGGAAAGGGGAAAAAGAAAGTGTAGAGGCTGCGCAAACTGACACAGCACAAACGCGCGCAACGCGCGTGAGTTTTTCTGTGGATTTTGTTTATGTATAATATAACGAACACTTTCATTATCGTCTATTCGCACTCGCGTCGCGGTAACATTGCGCGATTGTTTTGTATCTCTCTCTTGTCTTTTGCAGCGCGGAGAAAGTGTTTTATATTGAAGACGTCGGACAATCGAACGATGGACAACGTGTGCAATATGACGATTACAGTGTCTTTAAATGTTGCAACGTACAGGAAAAGAAAAATAAGAAAAAAAATGACACGCCATTTGGTAAATTCGATTTTTATTTTCTTTACTAAAATCTTTACTTGCACGGTTTGATCGAAAGTGAGGAACATATTAGGTCTACCGGAAAGTTCTGTCCGTTTTTGGAATAAAACAAAATACAAATTTTTCTTACCGTCAATAAACTTTATTAAATAATATAATTGCCATTATTATTAATGATTTCTTGCCAGCGTGAGGGCAATTTGTATATCCCATTGTTGAAAAATTAAGAAAAATTTTTTATTTTGTTTTATTCCAAAAACGGACAGAACTTTCCGGTAGACCTATAATATATATATGTATGTATATAAATAGACTTTCAATGTAATTAACAATATACATAAAAGTAAGATATATTGTTAATTGCGATAATTGTTGTTTAACGCGCTAATTAATTTTTAATAATTCTTGTTTTATCTAATTTAAACGATTGATGATTTCGCGAGACAATGATATGCGAAGTTTTGGCGCCGCATATGTCAAATTGTATTCGTGTGTACATGTCAAACTCGACATTAGCACCTTTAGAATTAGGTCACGAATTTGCTTTGCATCCACGATCGTTCATTAGTAATACACTATCGCATTATACCGTTTCTCGTTAAACGAGCTCGTTACTAACTCACTAAAATATTTCTAGTTGATATGCCGAGTGTAAATGATAATGACATTGTTACCAGTCGCTGTTAATCAATCCCATAATTGACTAATTTGCCGAGATTGATGACGGTGTTAGCAAATTGCCTGATTAAATGCATACGGTAACACAGAAATTGGAGGAAAGCGGGAGGATGAATATATAATTACTACACGATTAAAAGAGTGGTTATATATATATGTTAAAGTAATTTGTCGAGAAGATAAATATCCCTGAAAAATATCCTTTGCGTTGTTTTAATTAAATTAGGGTTTTCTTGGTGTAATATAGCGCGCTTGTGCGTCAATTCGAAGAATGGGGGAAAAGCGCACACCCTTCCACACTCACAGAAAGATCCGTTTTAGCAAACGGCGCGAAAACTGCTGAGGATTAAGGGGATTCGTTGTGTAATATGTTTCTTCGCCGCGTTGAAAATTGCGTAATTTTAGGTATTTTTGGTGAGAATCGATGCCGCCTTTGACGGCGGACGGTCGCGACTTTGCGTCTCGTTTAATCCGCGTTGGGGGGGGAAAAAAAAAAGTCGCTTCACATCGCTAATAACAATGGGCGGTTACCATAACTTTGTCCATTGGTTTGTAAAATCTAGGCTATTGAAATATACGATCTCACACATCGTTTTTCGATAAAATTTTCAGAACGTCGTCATTCGATAAAACAAACGATTCAAAGGGATCGCTCAAGCATTCTACCTCCATTTAAAGAGCACTTAGCTGTTACAAAGCGTTTCCTGGTCCGTTCTTGCGATTACAGCACGAAATTATGTCTCTCTTTCTCTCTCTCTCTCTCTCTCTCTCTTTTGGATGAATGCGAATAATAAGCGCGACGTTCGCCTGTTTTTCAATCGAGCCGTACGTAAAACGACGAATCCTTTGTTTCACGTTCCTTCTAACTTCCGGATCTAGTCGAGACCCAATAAGCAAAATTACAACCATTCATCCGACAGCATGAGCATAATGTCCCATCATGTTGAATCGTAGATTTAATCCCCCCCCCCCGTGGGTTTTGCCCGTGGGTTTATTACGAAGCGATTTTCCTCCCCAACTAAAAGTCGACGATTTCACAGAAAACCATTTTTCTATTATACACACAGTTTTTGTGTTTAAGAGCAGATACTATATAATGGATAGAGAATTCATCGGTTAACGCGTTTTCTCGATATAATCGTATTACGTATCCGGGAAGAAAAAACTCAATCGAAATCGACTTCAATTTTAAGTATTTAAATCTGGTTAAATCTTTAAGAGAAAAAAAGAAAAAGAAAAAGAGAGAGAGAGAGAGAGAGAGAAAAAGAGACGGAAATTATTTATGTTCGAAATTTTGAAGAACTAAAATGAGCTCTGATTTAGTTCTTAACGACTTTCCTTCACAAACCGAAGCTGCAATTGAACGAAGATTTTAATTAAGCAAAGTGGATGTAGATTCGCATCTCCTAATTACGTCTCCTCGTAAACTAAGTATTCTTCGAGTCACGCCATTCACTATACTCGTGTAGCTGTAACTTTCGCCGAGGACTGTATAAACTTAAAATAATCTATTTGCCTTTTGTGCGCCGCGGCCGTTTAGCGGTGCCGTTTTAACGTGGAACTGATAGAGGAACGTTTTCATCC
The DNA here is from genome assembly GCF_002006095.1 of Pseudomyrmex gracilis. Classification (NCBI taxonomy): domain Eukaryota; kingdom Metazoa; phylum Arthropoda; class Insecta; order Hymenoptera; family Formicidae; genus Pseudomyrmex; species Pseudomyrmex gracilis. Next base: position 367,376 of record NW_018020710.1, read on the forward strand.
CTCCCCCGGTCTTTCTCCTGGAAAACGGGAAAAGACGAAAATTTCGCTTCGCTGCGCGTTCTCTTATTTCTCTTCTCTAAGTCTTCCGGGAGAAGAAGATCCCCCGTCGACGCGGCGGCGGCGGCGGTGGTGGTCGGCGTCGCGCGTCGAAGATATAAGAAACCCGCACAGCTATGTGAATCCGTGTGACAAAGATGGTATACCGCAGGATAGCCATTGTGAACTGGCTGTCTCCGAACTGACTGTCGCACTGCAGACAGAGTGACGGAAGTAAAAGTGCTTCTCAAGTGGCGCGCCTTGGCCCGGGTTCATTAGTAAACTGAAGTACCGTACAGTGCTGCGCGTGCTAAGAGTCTTTTGTGCGCGAGGGTGCGCCATTCGCGATAACTCTCCTCCCTTACATCCCTCTTTTGCGTCGCGCGTCGTCATCCTTCTACGCTGAGTACGCACGCTTTCTTCTTCTTCGTTGTGCCTTTCGCGCACAAAATTTCAGATAATTCTCTCGCGAGTGTGCAAAATCTATCCGTATATCGGGGGAAGAGCGCGACGAGACCAAAGGAATTGACTGAATTGTGAAAACATTTTTTTTTTTTTGTTTTTTTTTTTACATCTGTTCTATTTTCGCGCGATATGCGCGAATCAAATCGAGTTTGTTATCTAAATTCATTTTAATCACCTCGATGCGCAAATTTGTACGTTAACTTTGTCAAAATTTTGTAATAAGACTGTGCGCGCGCGTATACGCGTGCCAATTCGTTTGCTCGGCTGTGAAGTAGACTGTAAATATAATATATATATATATATAGCGATAATTGTGTTGAGAGAGAGAGTTTCTCTCTCGCGAATTTTACGCCGTTCCGGCGAATGCGCGCGCACACATTTGCAAAAACAATATTAACTTGGAAAAAGCATTTTCCGAAACCGATAATAACTTTACTCATTTAAAAATGATGGCCGGTAGAAATCCAATATACGTCGAATGGGGGGGAAAACAATTCCGGGAATGTGTGCCTGAATAGAGAAATAATTACTACGAAATTACGGAGCGGATGGCACATCGACGACAATGCCGTCGTTGTGACGAAGCTGAACAATTAATATTGCATTGCGCGTCGGCTCGGCGGTTTTGAAAGGGCGAAAAAGGGCGGAATATGACGGGGGACACGCGCGCGCGCGAGGGTTGGTCCACCATACGTTTTCGTTCGTATCTCTCTACGTACGCGTCGTCCCGCCGTTTGAACGCCGCCGTTTGTATTGTACGTCATCGATAGGTCGGTACATACCATATAAGAATGCCATTATACCGTCGCACGCTTTGTGAGGCAGGTTTAGATTTCCGAAACTTGCATCGAAACAGAATTGTTTGCCGAAAGTATGTACCTACGTTCCAAAGTATGTGTATTAATTGCCGCCTTCCGCGAGTAATTTACTTCCCCCGTCGTCGCGTTCCCTTTGTCTCGATCAGTTATCAATATACACTTCCTTCCCCCATAGAATTTAATCTTGTTGCCCGCAAAGTTTGAAGGCGCATGTATCGACGCAATAATCCCAAGCTGACGGCTAATCTCTAAAACACATTTGCGTGAAGATGTTTCACGATTAATTAATTGCTCGATACGCGTAGACGAGAGAAAAACAGAAGAGAGAACGGAACTAAATGTTTTTTAAGTACAGATTTAATTTTTTAATTATCAAAGGGAAATATTTGAGATTGCTCTCTTCTACATTGTTATAATATTACAGAGCTTTTTTTGTGTGTGTGTGTGTGTGTGTTATTAAAACTTGAATATGTTAGATACGCTTTTGATTCAAAGCCCTAAGGTCTGAATGAAGAGATGTGTGCGTGTGGGCTCAGTGTACCAAAAATCTACATTCTTCTTTTCCACACACACACGCGCGCGCGCGCGCATTTTGTTCATTTCTAATTATAGTTTATTAGACTTGGGATTCATTTCACCTCGGCACAGCGAGCATGATTGTTTCTCTGTGCGCGCGGCAACTGTAATTGCCGAGGAAAATCGGGTTAACGTGGCAACGAGACCGCGACACGAAGTATATATAGTGTAACGGCGCGCGGCGCGCTTGGTAATTATTAGTCGAACAGGAGAGATAATCAGCCGCGAACGTACGACGAGCGTACTTAACCCAGTTAACTCTTTCATAATTCGTTGCCACACCGCGCGTCAGAGTTCAACGAGTTTACGAGGACGGTTTTTGCGAAGCGCAATTTGTAGCGGAGTGACACGTTTTATGCGCGCTTCGCGCCGTTGGTTTGCTCCAACCGCGCGAATCAATTACAAGAACAATCAGAAATTATAATTTTTTTTAAACCTCGCACAGTTTTCTTTCTCGAATGCTTGCCTTTATTTCAAATAACGTTGCGTTGCGATACTTCTCCACATAATGGTGAAAAAATAAATCAAACGCTCGTATTGTGGAAACAAAAATTAAATCAAAAGGTCAAATTCGAGCACATTAAAGCGTTTTTTATATTGTAATGTTAATAGATTAATTAAAACATCCTTTCAATGTGCTCGAATTCGACCTTCTGATTTAATTTTTGTTTTCTCCACATAAAATTTAGTGTATTAATTGTACTTATTATTTTTGATAAAATAATCTGTGTATGTGTGTGTTTGTAGTATCTTCTTTATATTTGGTATATAGATTTTTTTTATTTAAACAAATTGATTTTTATCTTTGCGGATACGGATTTTTCTTTCGCTGTTTTTCAGGTATTGTTTGTTCGCTCGTTATCTGTTTTGCTGTTCAAATTCGACTTGCAATTCTCTTATTGCATAAACAATCGGAGATTCTGAGTGGAAGAAAACGCTCCATCTGTTTCAGAAAACGCGTCGGTCGCGCAAAACAATAACTTACACTCTCTCGTTGTTTTGCGTGTGAATTTTTAATCACGCGCGTTGTTATATCTAAGAATAATCGGATCTAAAATATAATTTCAGTTTTGTTTTTTTTTTTTTTTACGTACGTATGTATACAGCTAATATTTTGAACAATCATGAAATTTAACCGACAGATAAAACACCGATATTTGTCATTTCGCGTCGTCGGTCGGTCGTGCGCGTGAATGAGAGAGTTGAGTGTAATATATTTAAAATATGTCCTGACAAAATTTGTTCAACGCGTTATTGTGTTCACATATGGTAAATACTAACGATAAATTCCAATAAAATTTATTGGCCACTTGGCGATATCAAATCAACGTCAGCCATTGATGCGGCACGAGCATGATCCCAAACATATATTGCGGCCAAAATAATATTTAAACTTACGAATTATACCGCAGACATGCACAGATACATATTTAAACTTGTAACAAATGAACACACATAAACATATAATACTTAACTTTATTCACCAAGTCAAATATTCTGCAAATTAGCGATCTGAATGATCATATTTGTCATTTTTAATCACATTATAGTTCGGCAAAACAACGCTAATTTATTGTGCGATTACGTCGTTGTTATATATCTAAAAAAAAAAACATTTATCAGAGATTGCTTTTTCACGCTATTTAAATGCTGATTGGCCGACAACGTAATTGGTCGCGTTTCGACCTATTTATTAAGCGTATGCAGAGAAAATGTACGTTCGACTCTGATTGTTTGAAAATCGAGTTAACGGCACGGCCGGACAGAACGGTCGCGTGCGTCCCTATATATATATATATATATATATATATATGTACATCGAAATAATAAAACGGTCATGAAACAATCAGCCACTGTAACGATCAACGATGCGGCGATGCGTTACCGCTGTTTCCAATCATTATCGGCTGTCCGCACCGGGCGCGTCCGCGATCGGCTAATTTCGGCAAAACGCGGACGCAAATTCCCCCCAGACTCAATTTCGTCGCCTGGGAATCAGTTTTCTCTCTCTCAAGCTTTTCCTGGGCAATTTTCGCCCGCACACTGCGAATCTCATAAAACTTTAAATTACGCATTGGCAAATGTAGCGTGGTTCGATTTCGAAAGTGCGATTGCCGGGACTAAATGTTTAATTTCGACTAAATCAAATTGCGTATTCCGTTTGAAGACACAAAACCCAAGCGTGCGTCGTATCGAATTGTTTATATACTCTCTCTAACATTAGTTTTACAGCGATGAATTGCGATGAAACCAACCGATGAAGCGTGTGTGCCATTGTAGATTCACATGTTTGGGCGCGCTATATACAAAACGAAAATTTAAAGTTGATAAACTATATAAGGGAAATATTTTTAAATTTTGTTTTTTGATAAATTTCTTTGCGCTCTTTGCTTTAGTTTAATTAATCGAATCTTTTTTCTTTGACGTTCTTAAATAATTCTTTGGGGCTCGGTTTTTTTTTTGTTTTAATTTTGCGAAAAAAATTCCACGTGTGTGCGCATTTACTGTGCACTTTAATCGGCGCGTCCTTTTTTTAAGCGAGAGAATTCCGTGATACTCTTTCGAGTGCGGAGAGCGGTTTACACACTGACGAAAATCGATGTGGTCGTCAAACGTAACGCCGCGTCGCACCGGTGGCTTCGTTGTTACATAAACCAAAATTGACTCAGCGGCCCATCATGGAAACACAAAGCAGCGGTCGTGCACTCGCGCGCTCGCGAACGCCACGCGACTCCTCGTTTCATGAATCTTTCATCGCGATCGGAATTTAAGATTTTTCCTCCGCAGCGTGCCAAGGCCCGGAATGGAAACTGGAATCGCGCGGGGGATCAAAGGTACGAGAGACTTCGAAGGAAGAAGCCTTGACCTCGATCGCGAGTGTACAAGAGAGGCGAGTTTCTCTACTCTGAGTTAACGCTGGTTGCCGGTGTGAGAGAAAAGGACGAGATAAAGAAAGAGAGAGAGAGAAAAAGAGAAGTGGATGGTGGTAAAGGAATGACGGGAGAAAGGGGAGAAAAGACCGAGGAGAGATTCTAGGCGTACGAGATTATGTAAATTGGCCTGGGTCGCACTCGAACCGCGGTAAAGACGCATTTTCGAGGTAAGTTGGTAGACGTCGGGAAGTGTCGCGCGCGACTCGTAAAGGGCGCGTATGTGAAGAAACGGAATCCTTTGGAAAATATTTCCTCGGCTGTTATCGAGTGGCGGAACCCCGCGTTTCACAAGAAATCCGCGTTGCCCCTTTGTCATTCTATGCGCGTTTAGATAGAATCTATATGCGCGCGATGCGCGATTTCGCGACTCTCGCGCGTAAAAAACTTATCGTTATTATCCGAACTCTGATCGGCTGTGTTTCAAATTGTATTGAGAATCGAGGAAACTGAAAATATACAACTTATTACGATTTATTTGGAAAGAATTTGAAAAAAATTGGAAAAGTGTAAACGTTCCAAACTTGAGATATTATTATACTTTTTCATCTCCAAGATAGCGCAATGATACAATTGAAAAAATCGCGTTCGGAAATTAAAATTTTCTCGTTACAGAATATTTCACAAAAAAATTACGCGGACGTGTTCGCGCGAGGACGAGGAGTTTTGCGGAAAATCTTTCGGCCGAACTCCACGTGACACCTGCGGGAGGTTTTTCTGAGATAATTCTTGCTGGGATCTTCAACAGCGCGCCGCGCGTAAAACGTACCGTTTAAACCCTGCCGAGTTGATCCCCGGTGTGTGAACTCCGTGGAAAAAGAGGTTGGCGCAGATGTCCGAGAGAGTGTAAAGAGCGATTTCGTCGTCTTGCGTTCGCGTTATATGTAACAGTGTGTCGGACCACGGTAATATCGCCTCTTTTCTCTCGTAATTTATGGGGGGACGCGTCTAAAGTACGCGCTCACGACAGGTCCAACCGGTTTAATTTTGTTCGATGAAAAATTTTCACACACGCGTGATGCGACAAAATTTCACAAATTTCTTTTTTAAACCGCACGTGTCTTTAGCATATTCAAATTTTTTTTATTGTTATCTGTAACAAACGCGTTAGTTCGATGATTCCATTCTTCTGCGCGTGTGATATATTTAGTTATATTTCAATACGTAACAGAAACTTATAAACGCGATAATGATATTTAATATTATTATTTATATTTTATTTTTATTAATTTGTTATTATATTATTAAATTTATTTTTAAATAATATTTAAATTATTTCTGAAGCGAAAATAGACTTGTTGTAACTGGTGCGTCAATTCTTCGGTGCGGCATCGATATTTTCACTTGCGATAAACAAACACAATTATCACACATTTTTTTGCAAAGAAATTATCGCACATTTCGTGCAAAATGTGTAAGCGGATATTTTGCGTAATTATTCTTTCGCTTTGCTTTAATGCTTAAATTCGCCAGAAAAATGTTTCTCTTTCCTTTTAAGCAAGGAAGAATTGTAAAAAAGGCGCGCTTATGCATTGTTTCTGAAAGATCATGGGAAATTTAATCTGTTTCATTGTTTTATCATTCCGGCCTTCTTTTGTTATTATTCTTTCTGCTCTAACTCGGCTGTCTTTGTTTTAATCAGAACATTTTAATAATAAAAAGAGAGTGCTCTTTTCAAAATTTATATCATATTAATTTTTGCTTCATTATTTGTGATTTTAGTTTTCTCGGTGGTCTCACGCGCGCGGATCGTCTTCTATAAATAATCTAAGTAAATTTCACACTCTTCGAAACTACGTGTATCAAAAAGAGAGATTTTAGCTCTTTCGAGTTTTTATTTTTTCTTCATATATTTTTACTCGTCGTGTAATCTGTTCGTTATATTCTTTCTAAAATGACATACGCGAAATTTTGATGAGATTTATGTTTTTAGGTCAATTGCACACATTTGCGCTCGAAATAAAAGCGCGAATTTAACCGAAAAAACGTCACCGCGCGTTCCCCCAACGAGGATCTTTCTTTCTCGTGCGCGCGCGCGCGCGCGCACACGAATTTGTGCCCGCATTACGTTAAATAATTCAACGAATTCTGACTAAACATTAAGCTGTCCGCGACACGTCCTCTCGATCCGCTATACGCAGTCGCATCGAGCGTAACGTCGGACGAGAGCGACGCTTGATGACGCGGCCGGTCGGAGAAAGCGAGACACGGGATCATCGCGTCGAAATTGCTTTTGAATTATGCGCCGCGGCTAATGCAGCGCGCTACCGCATTTAAAACATAATCCGCGAAAGAGGAGAGCATCGTCGGTGGTCTTTACATGTAAACGTCCGCGATGCTTTGTGCGCTTCTGCCTCTTGTGTGTGTGTGTGCGCGCGCGCATTTTCGCGTCTTCACAAAAGAGAAAACGAGGAGTAAGATATAAAAAAACAAGGGAAGCAAATAAGAGTATCAATAAATCTCTAGCGTAAAACTTCGCAGCGCGATATTTTTTTCACGGGACAGACACGGATAACATCGAAATGCCTAATTTCGACGAAATACCGAGAAGAAAACGAACCGAACAATCCGAGAGGAACGCGAACGAACATGAGAAAGCGCAAGATCGCAAATGCAAAGCGTAAGTCGTAAAAATTAAATTCTCCGTTTGGAAGAAAGATTTTGCGCGCTTTCTATTTATGAAAAGAATTGCCGAAACTTTGGAATAAAGACAGAGAATGCGCGTGTGTAGCCCAAGCTCGGGATAAAGATCGATAAAAGGAAACTTTTTTCGCGTTCTCACAATCGAAGAACGAATTGCACGAAGCACCGTTGTAATATCGTGCCGTCGCGCGCGCGCGCTGAACGTCTCATGTCCGAAGCAAGAAAGTCCATGATGTTGAAAGTTCTCTCGAGCTTGTGTGATTCGCTCTCTCCGCCACCGAGCTCTTCAATTATGAAACACACAAGCGCTTGGACGGGGGGCAGAGCAGTCCGTTTGAAAACGCGGTGCTGGAAAATCGGTCGGCCGGAACGAGTCGCGGGACGCGATAAGCATCGTTGCACAGTGGCAGTTCGCCGGTAACGTGCTCAAGACGAAGAGCATTGTTTCCTTATCGAATCGCAAATCGCATGGAAGGCACGAGCGCCAAAAGATGACGTATACATGATTGGCATGTTTGATATCGGTTTTCATATCGCGAAACGCGCTTTACAAAGAAACGGGCGCAAACACGAGCCGACCTTTCCGTTCGAGGACACACCGGAAGTGCACACGGACGAAACCCTGTAATTTAATCACGCGCGGAAATTTAATAACCCGAGCAGGAGCGATCGCACTCGCGCGCGCGCGCGCGCGTGCGGCAAAATAGAATTATAATCGAACGAAAAGTACGAGAGATGCACTCGCGCGCGCATAGCGATGTCTATTAAAACGAAAAAGAAGATATGTCTGCGCGTAAAAGAAGTTACACGCGAAAAATCAGACGCATCCTGGAAAAAAAAAAAAAAAAAAACACCCGCTCGTAGCGCCAAACGAAACTTGTTATCGATTGGTCGCATCAATAATTCTAAAGTATGCCGGTTTTTTCGGTAGAATATTTATCCGGTCCGTGCTATCGATCGTGAGAAAACGGGAGCGTATGCAATTTAAATGATACCCGTTTCTCGGGTTCATAAATACATCTAGATTGACGGGTTGTAATATTAGTAACGGGGAGAGGAAAAATTGAAAATATATGAAATATCTGGTTTTTGCTGACGACTGAAAAATATACAATGTTATGTATTTTTATCGCGCTCTTTAAACAAGTGAAATTTTTTGACGTTGCGTAACGTATGCTTGAACATAGTGATATTCAGGAAAAATAAACATATAAGTAATTTCTCTCTGCGCTGAATAATAGTTGGAAACAATTTGAAAAAGAATGTCTATAAATATAACAAAAACGAAATTATTTTTTTTTTTTAAACATGTAACATATTTTAACAAAAATTATCAAGAGAGAGAGAGTGAGAGAGATAAAAAAAATCAGCTGTCGAAAAGTTCGAAGAATTTCACTCGGTATTATATGCATGCATACCTGTGCTCGAAACTCGGCATATACCGAGTTTACAGTCCGCCTATTTTCGGTAGAACTTTAAACTTGGTGGTGCACTTACGTCGTAAAAAATTCATAGCTCCCTAAACGACTGCAAACTAAAAAGACGCGAAACTTTCTGCCGCACTTGTAGCCTTCGTCGTAACCCTTGAGCGTATATGCGGCAGTATTTTCTTTTTTTTTTTTTTTTTTTTTTTTTTTTTTTGTTTGAACATATTCTCTCGTGCGCGTTTTTGACGATACGGCGAGATATGCGCGTTAATAACGCAACGCACATAAAATCTTTCTCTCGTCTCCTCTCCCTCTTCCACGCCACTAGTAAACCCGCGGAATTTCATTGTTGCCGGTCGCCGTTATGGTAAAGAACCTTCGTTACCGCCATATGATCCAGATTCATCCGGTTCTCGACGAGATTTCACATGTGTGTGTGTGTGTGTGTGTGTGTGCGTGTGTGCGCGCAGCTTGCCGGCGCGCGTCGGAAGGGCATCGGGAAGCCATCTCCGCGAAATTAAACGATAAATCAGTAAATCGTTTCGCAGTGAAGTGATTAGTGCCGGCAGTAAAGTCACTCGAGAGTTTGAGAGGGCGACCGGGAGAGGGTGGAAAGAGCCGGTTCGAATTCCAGGAGAGCTGGGAGAGCTCGCTCCGCGTTCTGTCCTTCCCTCCTAGTTTTCTCGTTTATCCTACATATGCTTTTCCACGGGGCTCACGGTCGACGTCGGGGACTCGTTCGTTAAATCCGTACTTTTACGGGCGATACGCGGCATTTCCAGCCAGAGAGATTCTTCTTGCCCCCGTATCGATTTTCGACTTCGCCCGGTACAATCGGCAACATATTGCGGGGGGGTAATTTGCACCCCCGGGGGAGGGTTACCCATGGAGGGTCACTCAGCCGCAAAAACTCACCGACACGTGAAATGAAAATTTATTCTCGTTATCCGCACCGAAGTCGACCTGGGTGGTCCTGATTACAAATAAATCCGCCAGCTGCCACTTTGACAGTTTCTTTGAGTTAGTGTTGTGAAAGAGGTTTTTCACGGTAAGCGACACGCACGCGAGGCGCTTTCCCCTCTATATATATTTCATTGTGAAAAAGAAAATCTCTTTATTTCTGCGTTTGGTGTTCTGACATATTTGATTTGCTCGATTACTTCGAAGTCTATATTTGTTTATTATTATTTGTCATTTGTTGTTACTTCTGTTCTGCCATTTTGCTCTTTGACGGTGGAAACTGATTTGTTGGATACAGCGTGTTAGTTTTTATGATAGTTCACATTTGCAGAGACTGAGACTAGGTAATTAAAATAACTGGTTTAATTAATGAAATGTGTGTGGATTTTGCGCGCGTATAAATACATCCACACAGCGTACATACCACACAGATAAGAGTGATATGCCAATAAATTTTAATTAAACATCTCGATATAAATTATCCACCGCGCTCGAAGCAAACTTTTACGCAAAGCTATTCGCTTTTTATTGAAAACTAGAAATATGTTCTCTTGTTATTTGAGTAAAGAATAATTGAAGACAAGAAAAATGTGTCGAATTTGAATAAAGATTATTATAGTCAAATATAAATAATCTTACTTTACTGAATAAAGTTAATAATATCTATATTTTTATTTTTATATCTCTACCCTTTTTTTTTATCGCAACATTTTTAGAGACGTCTGTTTTCTCGCGATTGAAGGCAGAAGAAATTGAAATCTCACTTAGACTGAATTTAATAAAGCTATTATCACTACGTAATAATAGCTTCTTGTATATATATTGCAATGAAACCACGTACTATGAATCAAAGAAATTAAAACGCGATAAAAATAAATAAAATTATCGCACTCGTTCTTTTTTTTTTTTTGTCGAAGTTTTATTCTTATACTCTTTTACTTCTTAATCGTCGTATAAATATTAATTAGATGATTAGACATTCAGATAACACGTATAATTATAGTCTAAATAAAGAAGGAACTTCAAGTAATCTGTTATTTAACGATATTTTATATAATATGTTGTTGTAAATAATTTTTTAAAAATAGTTTATGTATTTTATATGCAAAAATCTTTACCTTTAATCTTCGCATAATGACGGGAGTTATTAACTAATTAAAAGATTGTGTGGAAACTCGTGTAAAGAGAGTGTAAGTAACAGGTTTATTGTTTCGTTTTCTAATAATATTAACAGCTATAAAAATTCCCCCGTCTGTTTCACAGCGATTTTATCCATTGACCCACGGTGATTTTGATCAACACGTTTTGCAACTAAAAAATGACGTTTAAATTTCTGTGATCTGATAACGCCAAGGGATTCGACGTATCCATAAACATTTTACGACACTTTTCCGACGCAAAATGGCCTCGGAAATCACGTATCACACATTTTGTGCGCGATTCCTCGCGAGATGACACACAGATAAAATCTCTGTATTTTTATTTCTACGTAGTAACGCGCTAACGTTCCGCGCAGCGAATATAAACTCAAATGGCATTAATAAAAATAAGAAAAACCTCCCTCTGTGTGGAAGTTACTATTAGAGATCATCTTATTATAAAATTTTGGCGAGAGATATATATGTGAGAGATCTAAAAGATATGATCATTTATAATAAGTCAGTATTTGTGTGGGTTTTGTTTAAGAACAGGGGATGAATAAACAATTTATTTAAAAAAAAAAACACTTTTAAATTTATATTTTTACCTAAAATATATTTTTCTAATGTCAAATTACGCAGTTCTTGTACATTGGAAAATACTACGTTTACACATAATTTCTACGTAGAAGTATTATACTTCTGTGTAGATTTTTGTTTTACACATCTTTATTCATATACAGTCGGTATATAGCGCAGTAAAGTGGAAATCTTGTTTTTCTTGGAAAATAAACTTTTTTTTACCATTAACATTTAATATAATTAACGTGTAACAGTTCACCGTGAAAACAGAGAGAGAAACATATATATTTGTTACAATATATAACATCAGTCACACATATTATACATAGATATATAAAACGTTAACGTTATCTGTGAAATATTTCTTTTCTTAAAGAAACCAACTTCTTTCTTCTTTTTAATATAATAACTTCAATGCGTATAGGTATTGGTACATATTGATTTTTATATAATAACATCAGTGTGTCGTTCATATAGAGGACGACCAATTGTACCGATATGTATGTCATGTAACATTACAACAAACAAAATGTGTCGCTCTGACCCGCATATTGGATCAATTGATGAAAAATTCATAAAAAACACACACTTAACATGACTGACTACTATACACTAATGTTTCACCAATAGAATGAATAAATTTACAAAAATCGATAATAAAACTAAAAAGTACATGCAAATATATAGCACATTTATTTACATTTTACTCTTTATAAAATATTTTTTAACTCTTAAATTGCCAATATTAAATGTTTGTTTGTAAATGTTGTTTTATTTGAGCGGAGTACTTATTATACATATTTTAAAAACTTATTATACATATTTTAAAAGTACATATATTAATAATTTTAAAAAATATAGAGAGAAAAAAACATAGAAAAATTGTCAAAGTTCTATTTGGTGAAACATCGTTTTGACATCGCACCAAACTTTCAGTGCTATAATTTTTAACTGATATCACACGCACGTGAACACGCAATTACTCACACACACAAAGTCCTTATATCACTTTCTATTTTTTATACGAAGTGTAAATATCCGATGGATAGCAACAGTAGTATCATATTGCTGCTGATAAGTTTTATTCTTCAGAAGAACAAATGTCGAATGCTGGCTCGTAATCGCACGTGTTTGCGTGACAATTGACGCCAAAGTAAACGTTTTTCTCAGATTTTTAACTAGCTCGCACTTTAATCGTGGCAATGGTCAAAATTTACAAGTTGGAGGTTTCGAATTGCTGCTTCATCAGTCTTATCATCCGTATCTTCGCCAAATACGGTACGGTGCAATTTATTCATTTATTTTTGAATTTCTGAACAAATGCTCTAAAAAAAGAATTTTCGAGCACCAGAATCGTCGATGTCGTAAATGGCTATACTTAGAACGAGCTGTCAATAAAAACACTACGCGCAAAAATGAGTGAGCGTTTGACATTTGTTTTTCTAGAAAGATGAAATTTGTCAACGACAACAACAATGTGATACTACTGTCGCTATCTGTGCGTCGTATCGGATGACTTATCAATCGCCCCACGTATTTTGACAGATTTTATAATTGAGTAAAGTATTTTCATATTCAATTCATTTTATTCCACGTTGCTTTGGCACGTAAAATGTTTTGTTTAACTAAACCTTCATTAGGTTAAAAAAAACATCAACTATAAATGCTTGAGATTTTTAAATCGGTACATTTTTATAGCCACTTAAGTACGCAAAATAAATATGGTATTATTGTTATGAAATAATTTATAAAATAAATGTTATGTGAAACAAGGAGATTATGTTAAAAAAGAATGTTTTTTTTAACCGGTCATTTTTTTATGTGTTCAAAGACACGTTACGGTGTGTCTTCGAACGATCGATAGAGAAGCGATATATGAATGGCAGAAGTCTCACTCATACGAGTACAACATACATTGGTCAAAGTTATATAACATTTGCTTTAACAACTTTGCACCCTGTAAACAGCAATACACATTACATTACACAACACGCTAATGTGTACGCATCGTTAAGCGTAATTCAAAACTCGTTTACTTAAGTTATTACATAAAATTCTTGAAACATCAGTCTATATTATTTATGCTAACAATCGTTACTTGATATACCGTTAAATTAGAAGCTACAAATAAGTATTATCGAACTGAAATATGCAAATTCAAGACACTTGAAGAATGAAGTAGCAATTTAATAATTTTTTTCTGCAAATCTCTTTCAATGTCTTACATCCGGAAAAAAACGTCATTTTCACATACATATAGCAGAGATTCTCAAACGTTGTCTAATGTGTGTGTAACATATACATACAAGCTATTGCAGAGGATTTCCACACTATTTTACAGATTTGTTTGTTTGTTTTTTTTTTTTTTTAATTTTAAACTCGTTTGTTTGTAGACGAGAATGTCAATAGTTTTTGATAAGTAACAAGAGTTTATTTTTTTCTTCTGATAGAAGTTTGACAAAATTTTTATATCCTGAGTTACAAAACTATTTATAGTTGAGCATTGAGAAACAGTTATCCGGTTCTCTTCCAATTTCTTTCTGCAATATTATGTGAAGAAAAAAATAATTTCTTTTTACAGTAAATAAAAAAAAAAAAAAAAAAAAAAAAAAAAAAA
>NW_018020710.1:381584-388509 GCF_002006095.1 Pseudomyrmex gracilis
TGAGAAACAGTTATCCGGTTCTCTTCCAATTTCTGACTGCAATATTATGTGAAGAAAAAAATAATTTTTTTTTAAAATGAAAAAAAAAAAAAAAAAAAAAAAAAAAAAAACGATACAAATGAAGTCGCGCACGCGAAAATGTTTGGAACTCGCTTTGTTCCTACGTACTTACTAATAATACTGTATATATATATAATATAATACTGTGTATATATAATATATATGTGTGTATCTTTTTTTTTCTCTAAATATAGACATATATTTAAATATATGTATTGTACATATACATGTATATATCAGAACTTTGTTTCCTCTTATCGAGCAGTCGGAATAAAAGTATGTTCGAAAGATACCCTACGGCGTCGCACACTGTTCGCAACACGAAAAAAAAAAAAAAAAAAGAGAAGCGATAGTGATCTCCACGTCAAAATCTGATAAGATAACCTTAGTTCCCGACTTGATTCAGTTTTTGAAGTGAGTTACTACTTAAGCTACTTTTCCGATCTGACATAATAGAGAGAGCTATCGCTCCTTAGATCTTATCTACAGCATTGAAGATGCTGCCCAATGCTCATCAACATATGTTGCACATACGTACTACTATATAAACGGCTAGTAGTTCTCAGCAATCTTTGCATAAATTAAGATTCTTCAGATCGAATGTGACTTACGCAACTCTGCATTAATAATTGATCTACGCAAACGGTATCTTAGAAATAAGGAAGTCATTAAATATTCTTTTTTATAGCAAAATATGTAAGAAATGAAAAAAAAATCATAATAAGAGATAAATTATCGATCATGTCATAATATTTTTCAATCAAGAATTATGTATAATGAAGATGACATCACTCTATTAAAAGTATGAATTGTATACTCAAAGGAGAAAGAGTACATATATTAGAATTTTTTTAAATATCTATGTTCTTTAACATTGGACCATTTTCTTTTATCGCATTAAGATAAATTATCAGAAAGTAAACATCCAATTTGCAATTAACGTGCAATTAAAATATTATTTGTTTAAGAAATAATGATTTTTCTTAATACTTCTACAATTTTCCGTCGCGATTATTTGTTAGTTACTTATTATTGCTTAGTATTTTGTGCCGTAACGGAAGCGTATCCGATATAGTATAATACGTTAACAATTACTAAATCTATATTCTATATCAACAACACATTTAAATATAATAAACACACACTTCTTTTTTTGTAGAGATCTGTATATGAAAAGATGGCTCGACACACGCGTATTGTGTATAATAATTATAATTCTAGACATTATTCTTTTGTGTTTTTAAATTCTTTCTCATATAATCAATCACACTTTTTAAGATAAGCGTAATTCTAAAACTGACACTTATTTGTGCGATCCTTTATCGTGACACACGATATGAACTAGTCTTAAATTCTTCACGGTAAACAGATTGTCGTAACAGTCGTAGATGTCCTGTTCATTGATCGTGTCCTGTCGTGAGATCTTCAGTATCAGCGGAACTAGCGTTCTGGACCTTTCGATTCTGCAAAAAATAATAATTGGATTACCAGTTTTCACAAGAAGTTATGTGTGTATTTAATAATTATCAAAAAGTAAAAGAAAAATCGAACTTTTAAATTTTCTTAGTTTTCTAACTTGAAAACTTATTACAACTTATAAAAAAAAAAAAAAAATAATATTTTTCTAGTAATATGTAATTTTATGAAAAATTGCTAAACGTGTTGTCTTACTTGTGATCCAAATTCCAGGTCGAAAATAAGGCGAGTTCCTCTTTGGATCTGTACGGATTAATTTTGTGTTTGTCACCGTAAGCGCAGCCATTCGTGTTCCACCGTCCCGCGCATTTGAACTCGCCTTTCTTATCGCAAATGGCAATTTGCTTTCTTCGCGGTTTCACGTGATAAGGACAACTTTTCGGCTTTTCGTTGTTCGCCGTTTCTTCTTCCGTTTTCTCGGATTCCTTCAGCTTTCTCGCGTCCGTTTCGTCGATCGTAGCGGGATCGGTGGTCGCATTTGTATCCGACGATTCGGGAAGACGGAGATATCGCTGACGGAGATATGTTTCGTCGCTGATATGACCGAAGTTGCACGGACAATGCTCGTAACACTGAAAGCTAGAATCGGTCTCGTCACTGTCATCCTTCGAGTCACGCTTTGCTCTACTTCTGTCGAAGTAATATCCGAAGTAGTGATCCTCTCTGAGCTGAAGTTTGAAGAATTCTATTGCGCACAAAAGTTGCTCCCTCGCCTTACGGTCGTTTATGTACACGTCTGAGCTCTTGATCTGCTCTATAGTTTTGTACAGATAAGTCCGTATCCTGTCCTGACATCTGCGATGCATATACGCTTCCTGTGAACGAAGTGCAATCTGTCAAAATATATACCGACCAAAGAGAATATTACAGCAGATATTATTACACATATAATTATTAAATAATAATAAATATTATATATTATTAAATTATATTACCCTATATATATACATATATAGGATGTTATAAAATAAAAAAATTAAAATAAAATATAAAAATAAAATAAAATAAAAATAAATCTAAAATAAAAATTTAAAAGGACTGAAATTTCAGTCCTTTTAAACACTACGTGCCTGTAGCGGCTTTCTATCTCGCATTGAAAATCTTAACGTTGTTTACAACACTGGAACGTTTTTATATGTTTTCACATTTTTTACTAATATCGTTAATTCGCATTTCGCAGAGCTGTAAAGCGGTACAGCTCCACAGCTAGCTCTTTGCCGAAAGCTGGAGGATTAAAACTCTCTAAAGTTTTTGTTTTCTGTGGAACAACGCGCGCGCCGTACATGTGTTATTACAGGATGGAATCTCATCTTACAGAACTTACCTTGGTTGTGCAATTAGTTTCTAAATTTTCGAACCACTCCGGATGCTCGTCCTTCATGCTAAGAGCTGTCTTGGAGTCGTCTTTGTTCAACGCTTTGTTCAGCAGCGCGACTTTTGCCTTAAGATTTTCCGTCAGAAATTGCGCCACCTTGTCGCCGGCGGTGAGGAAATCGATGTTCACGCGTCTCAGTGCATCGTAGAGAATGTCCGCGTCTGCGAGAAAATTGTTCGTCCTTGAAAAAAAAAACTGCACGTCTTTGCTCGCCTGTCGGTGAAAGAGTAGCGATCTACTTTCTTCTTAGGCTCGCTCGAGCGTTGCCAAGAAGTTGGCAAACTTGGAGAGAGACTAACACTAGAATACTTAACTTTGGCGCACGGCCAGACTCGCAATGCATTCGTTATTGTGTCGCGATAAACTTAGGTGGAATTTGTACGGCAATGTGTCTTCGAACTACAATCTGAAGTTATGACGAGTGACTAATGTAATGTAAAGTGCGACAATATCAAAGAATGTGCGGGGGAAGTAAGGCGCCGATAGCGTATTAATACGATTACGAATTTGTTTGACGATCACACGAGTGCAATTACGAGTTGATGATAGAAACTAGAGAGTCTAAATGCAATTAAAATATTAATTTCAAATAAAAAAATAAAAAAACAATTTTCTCTGTGAAAACATATTTAAAACATTATAACTCTCAATTAAAAATTTAAAAGTTTGCACGCGTGGAAACGTCTTTGAAAATGTTTCGTTATTTATCAAAGGATAATAATAAATAATATATTTTTATTGAGTAATAATTTTTTTTCAGAGATTTTACGTGCCGTTCGGAGAAAAATATTCTCGTTAACTCTCTTTAACGCTGTTATTGTAACATGTAAATTCGATTAAATCGCGAGTCCAACTTGTCAATATTATATGAAACTAGAGCAATTAATGTCGTTTCGAAGATTGAAGATATAGAACATTCATTCCACGGACAGAGATGATATCCTTTTCCGTTGCCAATTTGTTTCAATTTCCAAAAGCTTGTATCGATAAATGTTTTTGCATTGTGCTATGTCGTCATAATATACTAACCGGTTAACACTTTCTCTCCTGGCTTTTGCAAAATTAAAGTAGTCTGTGGCTCCAGTGTGTAAAAATACTCCTCATCGATCAACGATCCATCCAGAAGAAAGACATTTACTTCCGCTGGATCGTTAGTCACCTGTAAGGACACATTATCGATCTTGTCTATTAAATTCTTTTTTAGATTTGCATACACACACACACACACACATGTGTTACATTTCAACAATGTAAAAGCTTGTGAAAATTTAAGTATTCGGATCGATACAAACCGATATGTTGAATGTATGTGCAATTACAAATATATTTGTTTTTTTTTTTTATATTAACTTTTCTTAAACGTGTAATTTATAATTCACGTAAAAATTCAAATTAAATTTAATTCTAAACTTCACATAGAACGTTTGTTGATTTGGATCGCATATGTGTGAAATATTAATCACCAATTTATCTCTTTATAGAAATTAAACCTTCAACGTAAAACCTTCACACGTTGGCTTTAAAGACGTTCTCCGACTGCAGTGGTTGGCAACCTAAATACAGTGGTTGGCAACCTAAAATATCTCTTCTCGTGAGTAAGTTTGTACTGCTGTAACAAAGTTAAGTTGAGCTGTTCAGCACTGCTAAGACTCGCTTACTCTGCGCAGAAGTTCAAAAATACCCGCAGTACACAGCGCACATAAATCCAGCAAAACAAAAAAAAAACCAAAAAAAGCTACAGTTTGAAAAAAAGGGTTGCTTGCCGTATTATTCAAAATCGTATTTTAATTAGGACACTCTCCGCTATCACATACTTGTTTTTTAAAAAAATCCTAAGAGAAAATTGTCGTCAGTAATTTTAAAAAAAACCCCATTTCACAAAGGCTCAGCATAGGAAATTCATGTTAAAAATTGAAATATAAATCTTCCGTATTTTGAAATTAACATTGCTACCCCTATTATCCAAAACGGCTACGTATAAGTAAGATCATAAACTATGTATATCGCGAATTTAAAGAAAATCCTAAGAAAATCAATAATTCGGAGAACGTCCTTAAGAGTCAAACTCTTTTGGATCTCCCTCACACATTTCTGCACGCGAAATATTCAATAATTACTTCTTTTAAATGAATATGTGTGAATGTGTATGAATAACAAGGAAAAAGTACTCAATACATCTAAGAGACATCAGGGTTACGTTATGTATGATACCAACATATCCTCGTTAGACTTTTCCGGAAATAATCAACTCTTCGAGAAGGACAAATTACAAGGATTATTAACTTTTACATCGATGTTCTCTCACCATCATTTTGCGTTCTTCTCGAAAACATCATCATCATACGTTGTATTTGTTTAGCGAGTGTTCAACTTTTCTCAATCGGCGAAGTTAAAAAAAGTTTGAACACTTATAAGTAAACGGATAAAAATTTATTTAAATTTTGTTCATTGATTTTTATTATTAGTCATAACGTTACTTTTAGGAGTTAATAAATTTCTTCTTAATAAAACAATTTAATTTTTTTCACAATGATTTTTTTGTTCGCAAATGACGCAACCGCGCTCGTGATTTCGCTCTGCGCTGACATTGACGGTGCACGTAAATGTGTGTATTTGGGTTGATTTTCAAGTCAACAAGCGAGACGCGGATTTCTCCGACCTTGACACTGAGATTACTTCCTGCCTCTGGCCCGGCTGGTTCGATAGAGCCAGCGGTGGTGGACGGGCGCGGATTTCAAGGACGCGCACTGCAACTGGATTAACCTACCTATCCTCGAAATGCTACTACTACTACTATAACTGTACTGTGATGTACACACATACAAGCGCTTTCGGCCTCTTTCGCGTATCAAGGGCAGTGGTTTGAAAAATGCTCGAGGTATCAATGCGATCGATACCTCGACCGTGATTCAGAGAACACATCTACCCGTTTACCGTATTTGTGTTTGCGGTTTTATCGCGACTTTATCAAGTTCTCTCATGTTAC
This sequence comes from Pseudomyrmex gracilis, assembly GCF_002006095.1. Classification (NCBI taxonomy): domain Eukaryota; kingdom Metazoa; phylum Arthropoda; class Insecta; order Hymenoptera; family Formicidae; genus Pseudomyrmex; species Pseudomyrmex gracilis. The sequence continues at coordinate 387,482 of NW_018020710.1, forward strand.
AACACAAAAACCTAACCGTCGCGAAATAAAATTCTATTCATGTTGTATACGTACATACTCTCCAATCCAGTATTTCATATCCATCGCGATATATAACAAAAATACACTCATATTTTTCCTCTATCTAGAAATTCGAAAAAATATGTGCTACTTTTATAAACTAAAATATTATAGAACCGACTTTTTTAGAATTCAACATTTTTTGATCCAAGAATATCAACTCTTTCAAAATGTATAGGTAAGAAATCATTGTACTTTTTTAAGAAAGTTTTAATATCAGACTACGTAAAGCGTGAAATTTTATTTATTTGTTTTGTTTTTCAGTTTCTTTTTTGCACGTGATAAAGAAACATTTTAAACGTCTTCTTGTGGGAGAGATGATGAAAGATAACTGCATAATTTCAAAAATATTTTATTGTTTTTGCTCGATGCAAATTTCCATACTCGTTTAATGAAGAATTTTCTACTCTCAAAGCTAATATAGCAAAGCTATATTAAGCAAAGACTGTGACTTATACCAGGTGTCTGTTCTAATTTGCACACTAGCCATCTCGGAGATTACCGCGCTTGTGGTCGTGACAACTAATGAAAAATTATTATTGAGTGAAAAACAGAGGAAAAGAAAGAGAGAGAGAGAAAGAGAAACCGCAAGAAGTGACAAAGCAACTGTGACAGAAATCGGGATAAAATCGGTTTAAGTGATTATTGTGTAAATAATGAAGAGAAAAAAAAATAGACGCATTAAATGAAAGCGACTAAATCTAGACAGCAGAGCGTTCAAGTACTCGTGCACCGGACGTCTGTTCTTGTTTTCGACATTGCAAGAATAAATTGCGCATATTCTACATATTGAGTGAGAATAAATCGAGCAGCAATTTTTGTGCGCAATGCACCATAGATACTGTTTTTGCTTTTTATTAGTTCTATAAGACTTGACAAATATATGTATAACAAATATATAAATATAAATATAAATATATAAATATAAATATATATACATATATATATATGTATATATATATTTATAT
>NW_018020710.1:388580-414380 GCF_002006095.1 Pseudomyrmex gracilis
TATATTATATTATATTATATATTATATTATTTATATTTATATTTATGTTATATGTATACATATATATATTTGTCAAGTTTCATATTTAATGACTCAATATCTCGATTCGCGTTAAAAAAAGAAGTGCGCTTTAAACGTATACTTTAGAATCGATATGAGGTCGGCTTTACTTAAATGAATTTAGTGTCACCGTATATATGTTAAAAAACAGGACTGTTGCAATCAAAAAATAATAATCTCTATCCACAATAGAAAATAATATTTACATGACAAATTTCATTACATCATCGTTTTCAGCTACATTGCGTGAAAATACGTTGCATTATTCATAATGTCTGTTACACGTAGTAGCGGATGAACACAGCACTTAATATTTAATAATACTTAATATTTAATAAACTGAATATCTTTTGTTATACATACTTACGTTTAATTTTGAGCATGCTTTTTGTTTCAGGTCTTGAAAATTTCGACAGGCGATGCCGATTTTTCGTGTGCGGCTCACATCCGTCACTTTGTAACCTTTAAGCTGCAACAAATATATTAGATAAGAAGAAATGAGCTAATTAATTTCTTCCGTGAAAAAATTTAAAACCAATAAGTACAAAAAACCATTTTGTCAGTAATTATGTTTTTTTTTTTACATAACGAGTTTGTTGTGTATATCGTAATAGCAACAAAACTATATATTTATATTTAGTTTTATTATTCATTTGTGTGTTTGGTTTTATTTAATTTATTAAATTTCCCAGTATTATAGTTTTAATTTTATTTTACTCTTTTGTCATTTATTCTGTATAGAACAGTAATTACACGTAGTTACGCAACACAAAACCAACATGATATTCTTGTTTTTGCATTTTTTGTTTTGGTATTGTGTTTAAGCTAAAAGGAAAGTGCGCGTGATTATAGAATATAATCAATTTCAAGAATTATAGAAATCTTTTGTAAAAACAGGAATTTAATATTTCAATTAAGATAAGTGTTTAAGATGAATTAAATTCTTTTTTGTTTATAACTTAGAATTTTATACTCGCAGTATTTTTCTAAAAAGATTGTGAAACGTCAGTTTTGTTTAAAAATTTTTATGTAATTGCCATATAATTGATACAATTCATTCGCTCTCGTGCATAGAATAAATATAATCAATCACACTCAATTAGATAATTTCTAATGAACCCGAGGACAACTCTTTTTTTGAATTATATTGTTAAATATAATAAACTTGTGGATAAATAACGATAAATTAAACATATAAACAATAACAAATTGTATAAATAAAAGCGTTTTTTAAGAAGAATAATAAAAATAATCATAATCGCACTAACGTGACATTTAAGCTTCGCTGAGAAATAAATTGCATCAAGTGACATCGCATTAATATTAGATCGTCAGAAACTAAGTAACCGAGCAATTGCACTCAGTTCAAGGCCATTAGATTTCTGCACGTGAACAATTTCTTTGAGTGACCCACATTTTATATTCAACGGTCTGTCAAAGCCACTCATCACATGCAAATGTCATTTGAATAAAAGTATTGATAAAACTCGATAATCCTCGTTTCATCTGTGTAAACTTGTTATAGACGTAAAACTATTTATTAGTATATTAATAGTTTTTAATACACTTGTATCTAGGATAGGGAGAGATTAAAAACACTAACTAATAATAGATTTTAACTATATTAAACGTTTAAAAATTATTTTATGTTATAAATATTAGAAAATGTGTGTGATTGTTGAATATTGTTTTAAACAAAGGTATGACATAAGTATTAAAAACAATATTATAATGCTGTCTATAATTAATTATAATATTTATCTCTAATTGTATAATATTTATATATCTACTGTAAAGTTTTTTTTACTTATGTTACTCTCTCTTTTTTATTGCAGAAATATCACAATCTCGATTTTTATGTAATCTTAAAATTAAATATAAAATTAAATATAATTTAAAAAAGGAACATTTACATGAAAAAAAACATAACAAATTAAAATACTTCGTTTTGCATTTAAAAAATTAATTTTTAAATTTTAATCTTTTGCTTCTCAAATCGCAAACGGAATATGCACTCTGCTCCGATGTGTGTATTTCGATATCTCGAAACACAAACGATGTCTGGCCATGCACAATAAGCAGCAGCACGTGTCGCATACCTCGCTTTTGCAGTACGATCCTTCTGTTAGACGGCGAAAGCAGTCGACGATGAGAGACATGTTCGTCGTCGAAGACGGTCACCAGGCGGAGAGAAAGAGAGGACAACTCCTTTCACACACACGCCAAACTCGACGTACTTGACACTATGCACGCCGCTGCAATGCTGGGCACTCTACTCGCACTGACCCTGACACTGTCTCGCTCTTATCGGGCGTTTCCGATTAGACTCGCGCGAACCGAAGTTAAAGAGGAAAGTCTGGTCGGAAAAAAGAAAATAAAAAAAAGAGAAGATAAAAAAAACAGCAGACAGACAAAAAACGGATAGAGTGTGAGCGCGGTGATAAACAACTGTTGCAACATCAGGTAACTACCGGTATCGAAAACTGGTTAGGTAGTGGGGTCACCGTGAAAACGACTGCTACAACGCAAGTACAGTGGAACTTCCCCGGAATGTAGATCTGGAGAGAGAAGGGCGCGCGCAGAATGTGTGTAGTAGAGAGTGGAGGAAGTAGCAGGTTCGGCGCCAGCAAAACGAGAAATGCATCTCGACTGGCTTACGCGAGAAATAGTAACCCGGTATATGTGTAATATGTATGTACCAAAATGCGCGCCTGCGAACTAGCAACCCGATTTGCTTCTAAGCATGCAACAGAGGGCAGCATCGAACAAGAAAGAAACAATATTGCGTTGCCAAGTATTATCACCGTATGTATATGTATATACAGAGTCATTGAGTATGAAACTTGATAAATATAGACTGCTGTTTATTATAATATTTATTTTCCGTTATAATATTTATAATCTATTATATATATATATATATATATATATACATATTTGTCAAATTTCATATTTAATAATCCTGTGTGTGTGTGTGCGCGCGCGCGTGTAGTGATAAATATATATTATCACAATTTGTGTTGTTTTTTAAAAAAACTAGTAATAAAGGTAAAGATATTGTAAACAAAAAAATATATTTAATAATTTACAATATATTTTAGTCCCTTTTTTTCTAAATAATGACGTGCAATCAATTTGTATGTAAAACACTCTGCGTAACACTCGATTACGCTCTATAATTGATGTATCTATAAAAAAAAATAGGAGTGTAGTAAGCTTCAATAAATTCTTATAAAACAGGAAATGTATAATGGTCATTTGAAGCAAAAACACTGGTGATAACGTGTGTATGATAGATGCATTACTTTATTCAAGCAGGTAACATATAGAACGTTTTCGGCCTTAGATTAGGCCTTTATCAATATATATATATAAATATGATGTTCTTGAATTAAAACTTATACAAGTCACATGATTACAATATAGAAATATTAAAGTAACTGTTACTTTATTGTTACTGTTACACTATATTGATAAAGGCCTAATCTAAGGGCGAAAACGTTCTATATGTTACCTGCTTGAATAAAGTAATGCATCTATCATACACACGTTATCACCAGTGTTTTTGCTTCAAATGACCATTATACATTTCCTGTTTTATAAGAATTTATTGAAGCTTACTACACTCCTATTGTTTTTTATAGATACATCAATTATAGAGCGTAGTCGAGTGTTACGCAAAGTGTTTTATATACAAATTGATTGCACGTCATTATTTAGAAAAAAGGGACTATATGTTATCTCGAATAAAGTAATGCATCTATTATACACACGTTATCACCAGTGTTTTTGCTTCAAATGGCCATTATACATTTCCTGTTTTATATAAAAAAAAAGTCTAGTATGAATATTTAATTTTTTTCATTCTATTAACGAGTTGTAGAATTTTTTTCTATTAATCGCAGTATTGCATCTTATTTGTTTCTTATAATGTTTATAATGATGCTTAATGATCATTGTTTTTATAATGCATTTTCTTAAATATAACTGACTTTTAAAATATAATATAATAAACTTTAAATTATTTCTGTAGAAAAAGCAGTTCCAATTATATTGTAATGTGAAAAACAAACTTGTATGCGATCTATAAAAAAAAAAAAAAACTAAGACATCGAGAAAAATCGCGCATTTTAATGTTCTTACACGTTGTGATGTATTTATCTACTGTCTTTTCAATGAGAGAAAGGTCCGCGGACCGACGCAAATTCATCCGTTCTGCGCATCGCCCCTCCGAACAGAACGCGGAAAAAGCTCCCTCAGTGCTGTAACTGTTCGGCAGATATCAGTGCCCGTTATTATTTCTGTAAATAGCAGAGTAAGATAGGGTAAAAGATCCAATTACTGTCACCTGAAATAATAAACTCTGGCGTTAGCGAATTGTTTTTACTATTTATTTATAAAAAAAAAACATGTGTTTTTCTTCTTATCTGGTATTATTCCAACGTCTCTAATATAAGAAACAAAATAATAACCGCCTCTCAAAATCTCTATTTTTATTTATAAATTTAATAATTAAAAAAGAACGATGCGAGAGCTATTATCGTCACTCCCTAAAACGAAAGAAATGAGACAAGAATGTTGAGTGCTGGAGATTTTTTGTTATATTAATTGCACTTAAAATTCTATGTTAGATTTTTTTTTCATGCATAACTCTTTAGGATTTGTTTAATATTTTTAAATAAAATAGCTCTAGAGTGTGACAGTAATTGAACAGGTGACAGTAATTGGATTTTTTACCCTATACGGGCGAACGTTCGAGCCCAATAGTTCGGGCCCGAGAGTGTATCGTATTTACATATACTGCGTATATAGCGCGCAACGCTCTCCCCACTATTCCATCCCTGTGCGCAAACCGCGGACCTTTCTCTCATTGAAAAAACAGCAATGTGGTTTTGTCATTTCTCAAAAATTAGAAATTAAAAACAAAGCAACACATAAAATTTTAATCACGGTACACTGCTGTATAACAAAAAGATACGATTCCATTTTATATTCGTATTACATGAGTCACATAGATTATACACATATGGATTATGTATGTATTTGGAAACACATATTTAAAAAAAAACATTTATGTTAAACTCTGTTATCTAGATTTACTGTACATTGTTTGACAATAGAAATCAATTGAAATTTATAAGAAAACTTTTGTTATATACTTGTTGTAACATATACTTGTTTCTTTCAAGGACGTCCACATTATTCAGGCAAACTGCTTAAAAGAGAGGGAGAACTTTTATGTACCGCGTATGCCACACAGTCTAGAAATACAAAACTCACTTGCTTCGCTCCACACACAGTGTTGAAGCGGTGTCTCGTTAACTTGCATCGATTCACTCTGCTCATCTTCCATCAATTATTTCCGTTCTATCCATATATTTGCAATTTTTATCGTGTTCTGAGTCTTGCTTATGCGTCATTGTTCGGGCTGGATACCAGTTATTTTTAAGTTGGTGCTCCAGACAATCCGACTACGAGAAATAGAGGAAAAATCCTTCGAAACGAGCAGTAGTCTCAAGAAATAAAGGCGCTGACACACTCTAGCGAGGATAATCAAAATCTTGTCAAAATAGATGAAGAAGATTGTAGAACTATCAGGATTGCTAGAATCAGTGAAGTAACTGCACGTCACAATCATCGATCGATTCAGTCGGTGACAAAAATTCGACTTTCGAAAAGTTTTTCGAAATAATTTTAAGTAAGTATTTGTTTTCAGATTTTAATTATACGTGTCAATTACGCATTTGCAGAAACCAAATTTTGACAATTTACGAAACATTTAATATTTCTTTTGTCAAACTACTTTTGAAATTAAATTTACTCAAAGTAAATAAAACAAAATGATAATATTTAAAAACAAAATCTTATATATTTTGTATTAAAATGAGAGTATGCACAAAAAGTTATTGTTAACGTTAAAAAAAAGATTTTAACGTTTTAATTTGTATTTTTTGAAATTATAATGTACCAAAATACTGTACAAAAATTTAATGTGTTTTAAAAATTGTATCATGTATAATTTAATCTGTAGGATATTATATTATTTATATGAATGATATTGTGTTAAAGAGTTACTGAATAAAATAATATCGAAATGTGAAGTAAATAACACCTGACACATATATAAAAATTGAGATAGATACAATTGATCAGATTTGCAACTAGCAGATAGTTTATTATCGCCGAATTGGTAAAGCAATTGCACAAAAAGTTCATGGTTGAGTTCTTCAAGACGTATATTTTGCAATAAATTTTTTAAATTTTATCAAGAAATAAAACGGACATTTATATGTAAATACAATACAAATCAAGTCTGAATTTTCTAATTAAATTTAAAAATCTTTAAATATATTCTCAAATTTAAACTACATTAATTTATACGTTTAAAAATATATTTGCATGTATATCACATTGGCTCGTATTGATTTTAACTATCCAGTTGTAAATTTTCACGAGCTTATAATTTTTTGTAATCAAATTTATTTACTTAATATAATCTATTTATTTGTTTGCCAGTGTAGTATCATCTCTACTTAATTAAATCGGATGTAAGTACGGATTGTCTTTTTGTTGTTCTGAATTCAATTTTTCTTCCAATTTAATCCTAATTATCAATTACTTCGAGCTAAGACTAAATAAAGTGAATTTACATTTTTCGGAATATTGAAGAACAAAACAAAAAAAATAATATATATTATATTTATATTAATAATTTACTTTATTTAGTCTTAGCTCTCTCGAAGTAATTGATACCTAAAATGGGAAAAAAATTGAAGTCAGAACAACAAAAAAACTTGATGCTATTATGTAAATAATAGCATCAAGTGAAATAACATTAAGAAAAAGTTTTATTTTTAGATACTAATATAAGAGTGATTTTTGCTACGAGCACTGTTGTTGACGTTTCTTTTGCAATTTAATGAGTTTTTTTTATGTTTAAATATTGCTTTAATAATTAATTAAGCAATGCGTGTATAATGTTTCCTCATCAGAGTCAAAAATACAAAAAACCTTTAGTTTACTGTGTGACACATAGAGTGGTGAAATATTTCTTTGGTCTTTGCCATTTTGCGAGAGTTTTTCAGCCCACGCGCATAGTGTATATATTACATATAAAATATCAATCTCAAACACAATGCTGTGTGTATATCGGCTATTTCACAATTGTTATACGCACAATGAAATGCAATCTTTGCATTCAATGACCCCTCTTTGCTTTTAGCTAGTATACTTAGCGATTGCGTAGAATACATTTCTTCGATGAAACACATACATATTAATGTTTCCGACATAACATTAAGAATATATAAAGCGTTCTTTTAATATCGAAGTTGCAGATAATTTCCTCGCCAGTTTCTTGTGCATATCGAAGGACACCGAGAAAAAAAAAACGGAACTTTGTAAGGACGCGACCGAGAAAGTCATTGACTTGACCGATGACATGTCATTATTTTCATCCCGATGTTTATCGACCGCAAAATCGTTTACGCGTAGATGTTCCATGTGTCGCCGTTCGTAAATTAACAGACAATAAATCAAAAGTACGCAAAAAACCAATTATTGTTTAAACATATTAACATGAGCTAACACAATTAGCTTTACAAATTTTTTGTAAAGCTAATTGTGCGTGTGTGTGTGTGTGTGTGTGTGTGTTGGTTCATGTTAATATGTTTAAACAATCTTAAATCTGTTTTATGGACACTGGGATTACAAGCTACGAATGTGTTCATTCATTTGTCTATGAATAAGGTAACTGGTACGTGAAAGAGAATTAATTCACTTTTACTTCTTGTGCGAGCGTTTTGACGGGTAATATTATCGACAAAACTACTTATTTATTCTTTATCAAAGCAACGTGTAAGTAAATGTTGATCGATTATGACGAGGCCGATTGAAACTCGCAATATTAGAGTATCTTTAATCTTTGGACTTGTGCGACAAAAAAAAAAAATCCGGCCAATTTTAACCAATCGATTTCTTCTCGATGTTGTAATTCCCACGTAAGCAACAATATCTATTGCACTTTGTACTGCTAATAGTTAGCGGTTTCGTGTGTATCAGGTTTTATTTATTTACATTTGGGTGTACATTTCGCTTGAGGCACTGCACGTGTCGCTCAGCTCTTGCATCACAAGATCCAAATGAACATTTAGCCATTTAAATTGTAGCGCGTGACTGCAAATTCAAGTTTATCGTAAATAATTTCCAAGTCAAACGCACATTTTAAATAATTAGATTAAGTAGATTATATATAACAAGAAGAGTCATTAGCCTGCAATAGCCGTTAGTGCATGATAGTCTTTAAAAATATCAGAAAAAATAATCCGTTTTCGGAATTAAAGTCGTACACACTTGCGTTCGAAAAATATATTAATATAATTTTGAATAAAAATATATTTTCTAAGTATTTATTTGAGTATTGTTTCTAAATGCGTCTGATTATGATTTTTTTTTTTTTATAATACTTATTTGAATTCTCGTTTTGTGTTGTATATTTTTTACGAAAATTGCGAGATTTTTTACCCTGCGATATTGTGGTAAATAGAAAAAGAAAAAAGAGGAATGAAAAAAATAAATCGAAAAGCAATAAAAAAACTTTTTCTTATAAAATAAATCGAACAGCAATGAAGAAGAACTTTCGTCATTATTCGTGTCAAACTTAAATTTATTATAATTGTGCAAACTTTATTAATTACATATCTTTCTACGCAGAAAATGCGTAGGCAAACGCTTTTTGTAAAGTTTTTTCCTGTTATTTCGTAGTGTAATCTTTCTTGTTGCGATCTTTTCAACAAAGTGGTCTTTTCGTGATCGGTTGCTGTGTACGTATTTTTTCTAACGCAAGACTGGATTGTAATGAGCTGCTACTTTAGCAAAACGAAGTAGTATCAAGCGCTATGCTGTGGCGATCGTAATAAATAGTTTGTGAAATGTTTTTTAGAAGAGAATGCAAGGAAAGATTTTGAAATCATTACATAATACCTTTATACCTTTCGCCATGTTACGCAGAAAGGATTAATCTTTGCTCCCTTTGGATTTACATGCGATCATACATTAAATATATTTTATTTGAATATCACACGTTGAGAATTAAAGAAATCATGAATGTTATTTACATCTTGATTAGCATTATTTGCGTTAAATGCTATTTTCGGACGATGACGCGTGAAAACTGACAGTCTCGGAAATGTCTTTAAAAAATAAAATAAAAAATTTACAGCGTATTAATAATATTTCGGGTATCCTCATTATTGCGTTTTTTTTGTTTTATAAAAAAAATACTTTTTAGCATAATTGTATATATTGAGAGAATAGTCGATATTATAAATTAAACTCTACTTTTTGTATATATATATATATATATATATATATATATATATTTAGTTTATATTCTGCGTATCAATTATAATGCATCTCTCGTTTGGAAGACATCCAATTCTGAACGGTTAATGTCTCGTCAAATTGGAATTATTCTCAAAGTAGAATATTCGGAAAAAAAGATGTATTATGTAATCTGTCAATTGTTCTTGGAATTTTCCTAGGCAAAATTTCCACGGTTTTGCGTATCTGTGTATTTCAAAGACGTAAGCAAACATGTTATATTTCTATATTTGCATATTTTTTCTGATACTTAAGTTATTAAGTTTCTAATATACATTTCTTAGTAACTCGGTAATCAAGTCACTTATCTAATGTTTTTTTTGCAATAGGTATTTATATGTATATGTATGCAATAGATACGTATATGTGTACATAATACTCTGTGAATAATGTTATTTTCCACCGGCTCTTACTATTAATCAAATTCTGTTAGTTAATTTTTAAAACTATATGAGCCTTAATTCTTCGTTAATTTCTTAACAGTTTATTTCAAATAGATTTCTTTGATAATACGAATCACACGTTTAGAGTCATTTATTTCTCTGTTGTTTTTTCTCTTTCTCGTCGTTTACACATGACATCTTGGTGTAAAACTTTAATCTCGATTTTTTCTAGTTTTTCAGAGTCAGCAGCACTATTGGCAAGTGAAAATTATCTCTTATACATATTACTTTACATATATTTTTATTAACATTTTTTAAATGTACGAAAATTATACATATTCTCACAAGAAATTAATGACTATTCAGAAGCATTAATGCTCTATTAATTAACAAGCAGTTTATATGAGAGATAACATTTACGTTAGGTAGGTAAAAGGTACGAACAGCAATCGATGCGAAAAAAGTTTTAAATATTTCTGTTTTTGAGATAAAAAGAGATAAGGAAATGGCAATAACAAGCTACCAGATGTTCGGGTACAATTCTTTTATAATTCGAAGATTTTAAAAAAATTTTAACAAGCGTTTCGATTAACTACGGGATCTTCTTCAGTGTTTTAATAAAAACTTACAAAAAAATCATGATCTATTCAAGATCATGAAGAAAATTCAAGATCATAAAGATTATGCAGAAATATAAGTTTTTATTAAAACATTGAAGAAGATCCCATAATGGATCGAAACGTTTGTTAGAAATTTTTAAAAATCTTCGAATTATAAAAGAATTGTACCGGAACATCTAATGTTAGCTTGTTATTGCCATTTCCTTATCTCTTTTTATTTCAATATTCAACGAGTTAAAAAAATGTAATTTATTTTTTTTGTGATGGATCAATAAATACACCGCATTTGTGTTAATACTATAATTATTATTCAACACAAGACGCATATAAAAACTTATTTTGATCAAGGTGTGATCTCTATCATAATGATGTAATATAATTTTTTACTATTCCCACGATCTAGGAACAGTTTTTATTCTTTTACGTAACTATTTCACAAATATAGTTCTGTATTTTACACGTGAAAGTTATTAAATCAGTAGAAATACTCTCTACACTCGGCTGTCTAATTGAAATCAAAAGAAAATTAACTTAGAAAGAGCTACACACATACTTTATTGCGTGATAAAAAATTATTTTTCTTACATTAAATTATTAATATATATTAAAGAGTAAAAGTCGCAACCGCGTTGACTTAGGCCGTTTATTTATGGAGTCGTAAAGTTCAACACTTACAGAATTCAATGCTTTTTTGTTCACAATAAACAAACATTTCTTTTTTTTATATAAATATATTTAAATTACATAGAGGTGTCTTATATAGATCATACTTTAGCGCGCGCGCACACACACACACACACAGAGTCACCAAACAAAGAAATTTGTCTCGAATTTTACAAACAAGTGCAATTACTCGGTCAATTTACTGAGAGTGATCTTTTAGTTGCGCGTTACGAATTTTCTCGTAAAATTGTTTTTTTTTTTTTAGCCTTGTTTGTTTCATGCGTGTCTTCACGCTCGAAAAGCAAAACAAGCTTTATATTTTTGATAACCGATTTATAGTGTTTTTCTACCCAAAGATTTGAGATATATTCAATGTTATATTAACAATATTATATGTCTCAAGAATGTGTTGTTTGTTAGACATTGTATTATGAGGACTCGATCTTTGATTAGAAAATCGTTTTGCTGTTGTTTTTTTGTTTTTAATAACGCACATGTGTTGAGGATAAAAATGAAATGGAATTTGAATAGTGAACGTGTGTTGAGCAAACACAATTAGCGCAAGAATTTTCTCGTAAAATTGCGGTTAAAACCCACAAAAAAAATTTAGCCACAATAATATTATATTGTCGTCGAAACACTTAATTGTTTGTCTAATAACCAGACATTAAACGACGATTTATTGCTAATAATAAATTTCTCGTGACAAAAAACAATGACTGGTCGGTTTCAAGCTTTGACCGCTTGCAAAATGAAACACAAGAATCTTTACCGTGTTAATTGTATTCAACTGAATTATTAATGTAGAGAATGTTTTATTTTTTATATTATCTGCACAACATTAAAGCATAAAAATAGAGATGAAAGAACACATAAAAACAATACTTAGACGTATTACATAACAATTTTATAGTTGTGACACGACTAAAAATATTTTATTCATAGGATTTTGTCTATAGAAGTTTTTTATATTTGTTTCAGCTTGCGGAGGAGAGAAGAAGTTTATGATATTTTTTTTAGTAATCTTTTTTATCAACGCTGTCCATAGATCTAGCGTATTCACGCGTCAAGCACATGTAACATTAGGACGTGATATATAATTCAATAGAAAATTAAATTTGATTAGGTTAAAAAATATAGTTGTTGTCGAAGAAATTGATCACTATTAAACTTTCGTTAAATTGCGTTTGAAACATCATAAATTAAAAAAATTCTAATAACGTCTCGAGTGAGTTTCCTGAACAAATTACTAATATATCTCACGGCGCAATCGTCCGTTGCAATTTAGGAAACGATGCAAACAGCTTTAATTCTTAGTTTTGTTTTATCGTGTTTTTTGTACGATTCTCATTAAGACAACCAAGGACAAGCAGAACAATATGCCGTACTTTCGTCGCATTGTGTAGACTTCTTGATGAATGCACGTGTTGCTGCGCATCTGCAACACTTCACAATGTCAGTGTTGCAATTGTAATTTGCTTATTAGTAACTATAAAATACTTATCTTTTTAGTACATATACACACACATTTCTTTCTTTCGCTCTCTCTTTCTCTTTGCGTGTATAAAGATAGAATAACAAAGTTCTTGATTATAGAAAAAATAATAAATGTCTGTTGAGAGAAAAATAGTGTGATTGCAAGTTTTCTTAAAAAATATTATTACAAAACTACGATTATTAATATTCTTGAAAAACGTCTTGTATATCACTCCTTACCATTTTCGTTAGGATACGTAAAGAATTAAAAAATATATATATATATATATATATTTTCTTAAATTGCGTATTCCACAACATTTGTCAAAGAAACTACATCGACGTCGGACACTTTTGACAGTTTCCTTGTCAATAAAAAAAACTTAAATAATTATTGAAAAAAACATGAAAAAATAATTCGGGAAATCAAAAGATTATGAAATTTTCATCTCTAAATTGTAATATATTATATATCTTTTTACAGATTTATAATAGATATAGATACAGATTTATATATCTTTTTACAGATTTATAAATAAATCAGACATTAAAAAATGTCAGGCGTAGTGGAATGGTACAGAGATTTGATAGATAATAAACAAGGTAATTTCGCGACAAAGATTCTTAAACATTACAAACTGCAGCACAAACAAGTTAATACGTTATACGTTTCATGCGTTTAATATTCTTTTTATCTGAACAGATTTTTGTTAACTTTTCTTAATACATTATTTTGTGTCATAGATCCGAGAACGGTAGGATGGTTCCTAGTAGACAGTCCTGGTCCAATTTTAACAATTGTAATAACATATGTGTACTTCTGTGTTTCCGCTGGGCCGAGATACATGAAAGACAAGAAGCCGTACGACTTGAAGAACACTCTGATAGTTTATAACTTTATTCAGATTTTATTAAGTGTTTATCTGTTTCATGAAGGCTTGATGAGCGGTTGGCTTTACGAATATGATTATATCTGCGAACCGGTCGATTATTCATTTAAATCGACTTCAATGAGAGTAAGTTTGATTTTTTAAACTTCACACACACACATCAAATGCAAAACAATTTACAATAATAACTCACGCGGAAGAGACCTAACGGGATATTATTATTTTTTTTTTTTTTTGCATTAATATAAACATATATACTCGCGCGTGTCAGATAATTAAACGTAGATTTCAAAATTCGTGTTACTGTGATACCTTCAAGTCTAAGTGATGGGACACATTGTGTCGTCATTGTGTGATTGCAACAACTTGAAATTCCCCGGTGCTTGAATTCCGAGTCCTGCTTCAGGTGAAGGAGCGCTCCGTTCTCTCTCCTCGCGGAGAAAATGTCACTTAGCGATAATTATATCTATCATTCACGTTTCTCTCAAATATTTATGTAATTGCGTAACTTTACGTTCATTGCAGATGGCTCGTGCCGTTCACACGTATTACATATGCAAAGTGATCGAACTACTCGACACAGTATTTTTCGTGATGCGCAAGAAAGACCGACAGATCACGGCTCTGCATCTTTACCATCACTCCATGATGCCAATTTGCGCGTGGATCGGCGTAAAGTTCTTCGCCAGCGGACACCCGACCTTGCTCGGCGTTATCAACGCTTTTATTCACATCTTCATGTACACGTACTATATGCTGACTGCGTTCGGGCCGCATATGCACAAGTACGTCTGGTGGAAGAAATATCTGACGATCATGCAGATCGTGCAGTTTATCATTGTGTTCTGTCACAATCTTCAAATGTTGTTCACAAGTTGCAACTTTCCGAAGCCGCTGTCGTTTCTGCTCGTGCTTAACGCCGGCATTTTTACGTACATGTTCGGATCGTTCTATGTGGATAATTATTTGAAATCGGACGCGCAACATAAATCAAAAACAAAGAAGGACGTTGTCAGTATTACCAGCGACGGTTCTAATCAAATTAGCGATAATAATACACTTGTCAACGAAAACATTATCAATAAGTGCGATTAAAAAAAACTCACGCTGTAGACTTCGGTGCGAAATTTTTTAATCGTGCCGAATAAGATAATTTTTTAAAACAAAAAAAAGTCTTCCAAACATGATTTATCTATGAAAAATAGATCAAATTATTTTTTAGTACGCGTATTTCTTAGATTCCGTGTAATGTAGATGAAATACAACAGCGCGTTACACGGACAGCGCGACGTTCTCGTGACTTCAGTGTTATTTCTGCCGATATTTCTGCAACTTGACTTACGAAAGTAGGTTAACGAGTACCAATAATAAGAGGAAAAAGAAATTTTGTGAACAATCGGCTTAAACGTGATCATTTCTATATACTTACCAAAGTACGCGCCAAAATATTTTGCTTATTATTATTTATACAAAATTATTTATCTAAAATTACATGTGCAATTTTAGACTTTGCGTAAGCATGATATAATCTGGCGTGAGATACACGATTCAATTTTATCTAATTGTTCGTTAAAAATGTGTAAAAGATTTATTTTACTCGTTTTATATTATGAAAATCATGTAAAATGTGTGTGTGTATATATATATATATATATATATATATATGTATATGCTAGTTTGATATGTGAAAATAAGACGAAATTTCTCAATAATAAAACCTACGTGTAAAAAAATGAAGTTGCATGGCAAAGTTATACAATTCTAATGCAAAATAGTGCAATCTTTGTGTTGAAATTTTAGATCAAACAAACACAAATTCTTAATTTATAAGAAAACATTTTTGATACTTTTGTACCGATACTATTTGCAATAAAAGATGTGAAACAAATACTATATATAAATGAAATTTTCATATTATTATTTCTAGATTAGATTAAGTACTCCGTCTTCGATAACTGATATTGTAGCAACTAATTGTTGAAGATAAAACAATCTGTGTATAAACTTGTAAACTTGATAGATAAACGTGATAGATATATACTATGTTTTATTTAAGATAATTAAATTAGAAAACATTTTGCAAAACAAGAATTACTTTTGACAGATATTTTGGAAAATATATAAAAATACACATAAAGATAAAAAAATACGATAAAATATATAAAAAGAAATAACAATTATCTATTGTTGGTAACAATAGAATGGACAATCGAACACGGTTCAATCACCTTCTTCACAACATACAGCGCTACTATGCGTTACCGGCACGTTTGATATATAAATACACCGTACCTATACTCTACTGGCAACATTTATCGATATGTTAAATCTCTGTTAGTGAAGTAAACTTCAAGAGCCGCGCGTATAGCAATACCTAATCTATTTTGTAAAAACACCTATTTTCTGAAACTGTATGAAATAAAAAGTTTTGGAAAAAAAAAGAAATCAAAAACGAACAAATTAGTTATTCAATCCTCGAGAAAACAATATTGTTGAAAATAGTTTTGTGTAAAAAACTTACACTCGATATATGCACATATAAAGTAACCACCACTTATAATTAATATATAACAAATACACATTCACATAATTTTATTAAAATATCATATACATAATACGAATAATAATTAATAGAGAATTATCCTCTGGCTCTTTAGTATCAAACTAATAAATATATTTAAATCTGGTCAGCAAGAGCCGATCGCAGGATGTTGCGCGGAAATAATGTGCGTAATATTTTAAAAATTAGTTAGAGGAGGTATACGGGGTCTTTCATATATGTGTGATGCAAATCTAGCATCTTATATGATTTAAAGAACTGTTATTTCAGTTCAAAAAATCACGTGAAAAATTTACACGTGAAACGCATATATATAAATATATGCATACATATATATACGCGCATTATTTCCGCACAACATCCTGCGATCGGCTCTTACTTAAATACAGACCAGATTTAAATATATTTATCAGTATCATATACATAAGATATCTCACACAAACCAAAAACTTCATTAGACATCTATTAGATATCGCATAAAGCGATTTTGATGTCTAATGTATGTTTAATGGAGTTTTCGTTCTGTGTGGATGTTATATTCCAATTAAAATAAAAAATCTCACTAGATATCTATCAGATGTTCACAGCTTTGTGCGATATCTAGTGGACATCTAACGAAGAGGTTTCTTTAGTTCTTTTTTTGTTTTGAGATTAAACATATATTTATATATGTATATATATATTTCTACAAATCATTTCCTTCAGATCTTATCAGGTTCGTGATCGCGCGTATATCAAATGTCTCGCAAGTCATGGTTCTCGTAAGTGTCGCGTAGAAATAATTTATGTTGATTTGATGCCGAGCTATATATATATATATATATATATACAAGCGTCGAATATGTTATCATTAAATTATAATTAAGAAAATATTGGATCTTCTTGTTACACCGATCAAACGAGTATTTGCATTTTAGATTGCATTTCGTGCATTTATTGCTCGGATAGAAAAACGGCTCTATAGAAAAAAAGAAAATAATGAAATTATCTCGGGTTTTTTTGAAATATCATACGCGCACATGATCTGCAGTATACGTACGTGTACTATAATGATAAATGCGCGCATATGCACGAAACAAAACGCATCCATAGTGTGTGTATACACAAAACAAAATACTGTGCGGACAGTCACTTACTAAAAGTTAGGCTTCGAAAGAAAAATGAAAAGCAGGCAATGAATCCAGCTCGCGGTATTGTACTTTTGAGATGTATTACGATAACCCTCTTAATGATTACATCTAAGAAAGTATGTCTTTGTATGTCGCATGAGTACTAATTAGCTTGTCTCACTAAGCGGCATCATTTATTTTTCAATGTCTGTAGTGATGTCGGATTGTTTAAATAATATTTGACACACGCGCGTTCTACTTTTATCAAAATATATTTCTTTTAATAACTCTTATTTCATTAATATTTCCTGAATATACTGTAAAAAAAAGAAAACATGATTTTGCAATTAAAATTGTGTCGCTTCTGAGCTCATGCGGTTTTTGTTTGTTTCTCGCGCGCGCGCGCGTCTATGACAATTAGAAAAAATAGAAGGATCAGCGGTTATTCGGGAACTAGTTGAGGTACACGAAAGTTATTACATATATTGCGTTGATTGCTAAAAGATTGAATTTAATTGATTGTCGAAGAAGAAGATTAATCGAAATTATAGAGTATATTTTAAATACAAAATTTAAAGATTAAGTTAACTTATTGTGTTTTTCCAAATATCCACTACTCTTTTGTAGGTAGTTAGACGTTAAGAAAAGTTTTACAGTGTTTGACGTAATCGATGACATCAAAAGTCATCAACAAACAAATATATTTGAATATGTAAATATATATAACGTAAGTGTATAACATTATACTGCCACGTGTAGCCACGACTCTAGAACTTTGTAAAAAATTTTTCATTAGACTTATGCTAAAACATTGTCGATATTATTAATTAGACAAATAATGATAAACTGTTTTTCGTTTACTAATGGCTTTTCTGCTTCTATCATCTGTTTTGCTAATATTGGATTTCAATCTACATAAGAAGCAACATTTACATTACATTTTTGTTACTTTTATTTGTTTGGCTTTATTAACATAAAACAACGTGACAGAATAACGTTATAATTATACATAATGTATAATACTTATTGAATTACAATTCTGTTACATATTGTGAAACCATATGTTCTTGGAAACAGTTAGCATAATCATATTTCAATGATAGATAGTTTTATTTGTTCAAGTTATCTGTTCTAATTTTGGAGATGAGATAAGTATATATTAATGTTATTTAATGTTGATATAAATTAAGTGGGAATTATGTTTTTATAGGTATTTAATTTTGAAACTTTAATAGAACCGGATGTTTATAAAAATTAAAATGTTCACATAAAAAACACAAAAGTTCTAAAACTCTACCTTTTTTTGATACGAAATTATTCATTTTATGAATATATTTTTTATGTAATAATGTCAATATAACGTATATTGTATGTTAAGAGACTTAAAACTTAAATGCGAATTTTTTAAAAATTAAGTTTATTAAGAGGCATGGTAAAATGTCTCGCATCAAGTTCACGCGCAACAAAGTAGATGTCTTCTTTCGAATGTCGGTCGCAATTGAGCAATCATTTCATATTCGCAATCGTAGCAATGTCACGCGTCCGAGCGTTGCACACAAAATTATGTTGTAATTAGCTACCATTATCTTCAAGCAAGAAGAAAGTGTTGCTAAAATAAATTAAGGGAATAAATAATTTTGGAAACTGGATTCGCCATTTGCAAAGTTACTGAAAGAAATTCATAACTTGTGTTATAATTGTATTGTTATATATTTTTTGTAGATTATCTTAATTTGAGAAGAAAGAGAGAGAGAGAGAGAGAGAGAGAGAGAGAGAGAGAGAAAGAGAGAGAGAGAGAGAGAGAAGTAAATTACTTATACAAATAAATGTGACAATGAGAAGTGACTTTGAGTTTGTAACAATGAATTCAATAAAATTTAAAAGTGTGTGAATAGAAACAAGTAAAAAAATTTCATAAAAAACTAAATTGAAAATTAAATTCATTACATAAAATATTATGATTCGCGTTTGTTGATTTTTTTCACAGTTTTATACCTGTATTGTTAGTTATATGTCTTGAAAAGGCGAACTTTTATTACGCATTGTTTTTTTAGTTGAAATTGCCTAAGGAATGTCTTCTACATTTGCATTTCATGTATATATAATTACACGTATATATACTTACAAAAATACTTCATTATAAAGTACAATGATGTATCTGATGAAAGTTAATGATGGAACAGAGGGGGAAAATGCAACCTCAGTAGTCGGTTTACAATGTTTGTCGTGACTAGTCGTCGAAAGAAATTCACGAAAAGATAGACACTAGTGAATAAATACTTCGCCAAATGTAATGTTAAGGTTCACGATAATTAAATTTAGAAAAAAATTTGCTAGTGTAATTACTTAAACTAAATCTTGTGAATGTAAAAAAAACATAACTTGTTTAATATAAAGGATTTTAATAAGAAAAAAAAATTCTCTAAATTCTATTAGTTACTTCATATTTTCATATTTTTTGTGTTTGTAAGAATATTTTAATAAAAAAAGAAACGTGAATTATACCTGTATATAATAATTTTCTGGATAAAAGGAACAATTCAACCGCGCATCACTAGAATTAAATTTACATCATTATGGGAACACTTATACAACAAATATTATCATGGTACAAATATATTAATGAAGATTTAGCCGGTAAGTTATTTCTTATTAATAATAAATTATTAATAATAAAGAGAGTTTGATCTTTTTGTGACACTTTCGAGATAGTTTATCTTGTTATAAATTGTGAAGAACTGTAAAAAGAGAAAAAGATGGAGATAACAGTTAGTGACAAAAATATGTTTTAAGAGACGAATTTGTGTTTTTTAGTTAAATTATTTATTTAATTTCAATGTTTCATATATTTATAGAAATGCACAGTTTTCCTTTTATTAAATTTTGCAAAAATATATTAGATTTTATTTGATATATGTTGTATATTAGTCTTGAAATATACTTATTTAACTTAATATCGAATGTGACAAATAAGTGCATTTAGATTTTTCTTTTCTTACAATACAAAATTACAACAAATAAATGCAATTATCATTTCAGTTTTAATGATATCTATGTCGTTATGCAAGTCGTCAACTCGTTTTCAGTTCCAAATGTTTATAGAATTTGAATTAATTCATTGATTGAATTTATTCATTGATAATGTAATTATATATACATATATATTATATTTCTGTAACATTTAAGAGTAAATAAATAAAATTATATGTAGAGATATAACAACACACATACACACAGTGATAAGAAAATAATAACAAAAATTTATTTAGTTTAATAACGTACAATTTTTTCTATATAGTATTTTTATTTTGGTTTTACAAGATCCAAGAACTTCTGACTACTATTTGATTGGCTCACCATGGCCTGGTTTGGGATTACTAGGATTTTATTTATATTTTGTATATTCCTTTGGACCAAGATTTATGAAAAACAGACAACCTTTTAACTTGGATAGAATATTGCAAATATATGATCTTCTTCAAATTATTCTAAATACGTGTGTGTTTTATCAAGTAAGTTATATGTTTTATATATTTTATATATTCTTGAGACACAAAATATTTTCATTACTTTTTTAAATTTTTTTATGCATCAGAGACAAGCAAAGACTATGTTCTTATTCTTATAGAAATATATAATATTGTGTGGTGCATTATTTGAAGATGTTAAGTAATATGTTACACAGTGTTTTATTGTTCTTTAAAAAATTGGATCTGCATTTTGTCTTTTATTTATTTTATATTTTTTATATATCATCTGTATTCTATATTTTTTCTATTCAGGGAAGCGTGAAAGGTTGGTTAACCACCTACAAATTTGTTTGCGAACCTGTCGATTATTCACGGACGCCAGATGCTTTTGAGGTAATTGTAAAACTATATACATATATATTTTTTTTAACCATATAGTTTTCCTAGCATTATATTGCAGATATTTATTTATATACCTAATAAAAAGATATATTTTTCAGACTATATATAACTGAATAATATACAGATAGTTACATAAAATACAGCAAAGTAGATTTTAAGATGTATAAATATTTTGTAAATCACTAATTACTACGTTACTTAACATAATAATTACAATCAACTCTCTGTATTTGCGCGGATATGGAGCTGTAGAAGAATTGCTTGTTTTCTTTTTTTATACTAATGATATAATTTAGCGGAATCAGCGGCATCATGAATAGTTTGTTGCGTTGTAGAATAAAAAGCGCAATAGAAGGAAAACTTCTGTTGTATTAGTTTGATTACAAAGCAATATATATGTGAAGAGAGGCGCGCAAATATCGAGTGCGCAAATATGGAGATTTGACTGTATATGTAGAATACAAGTATTAATATTTACATGCATGCAAAAGTACAGATATGTTCAAGAAATATTTATTATATCAAAATATACGTAAATTTTATCACTTTTAAAAGATAGAATTATTAGTTGTAATAAACAATTTTTGCTCGTTTTATATATGTATATAAATAAAAGACAAAGAAGAAAATAACAGAATTTGTATTGCACATTTTATTTATTAGATAGTAAACTTGTGTTGGATATATTTCTTTATGAAGATACTGGACTTGCTGGATACCGTGTTTTTTGTACTCAGGAAAAAAACCAATCAAGTTACATTTCTCCATGTATATCACCACGTAGGCATGGTAATACTTTCATGGGCATCCGTTAAATACTTTCCTGGAGGTCATGGAACTTTTATTGGTGAGTTATAACAAATTGTAACGTTTTTTTGTTTACATTTAATAACGATTTGTGTATTTATATTCAACACAAAATAATAATTTAGATGATATTATGTTTTTTTTTTTTTTCAGGATGGATCAATATGTTTGTACATATAATAATGTATACTCATTACTTATTGGCATCTATGAAAATAAATACTAGCTCGTGGAAGAGACATATCACTCACATACAATTAACTCAATTTGTCCTGATTTTGTTCCAGAATATTCTATTACTCTGGAAGAAAAATTGTGACTATCCAGTATTTATAGCATATCTACTGATACCGCAAAACTTTTTTATTATACTATTATTTGCAGAATTTTATTACAAAACTTATATCAAGAAACAGTCAGATGTCTCAATAAAGACAAAAATAAACGACATTTCGACTGGAAAAAACAGAAAATTGAAGAAACAATAAAACTACAGCTTGTTCTATATTCGTCTTTATATATTTTCTGCATTAATAATATAAAAAGTGTCTTTTAAATATTAGCTTTTGCTATTTCACAAAGTAGTTTATTCATGTTTGTCAAATTTGTTGAATATCTTATGTACATCGAATGTTTTGTAATTATATTTTCTTATACTTATAAATATTTATAAATTTTTATAAATATTTATATATAATTAAATAAACTAAGAAATTAACAGCTTTACACTATAGTGAATGGATGATCGATGTAACTCGTGAATACGGGAAAGAGAATTATAAGATACTTTATTTGAGCGTTTAACTTACACACGCATACACACACACACACACATCATACCGTGAGTCTTCGAGACGCGACCGATGCGCTCTTACCTCTATCTCTACCTAAACTGAACTCTACCTGCTCGCCCCTTTCGAAACGTCGCGGCGTTTGACACTACTGTTCTGAATTAGCTTATGTTCTACAACACGACTAACTCGTAATATGACAAATAGAAGTACTATGTAATAACTGCGAAGAATAAAAGTTTTTATTATAAATATGTGTTTTTATTTCCTTTTTTTTATGT
Organism: Pseudomyrmex gracilis; assembly: GCF_002006095.1. Classification (NCBI taxonomy): domain Eukaryota; kingdom Metazoa; phylum Arthropoda; class Insecta; order Hymenoptera; family Formicidae; genus Pseudomyrmex; species Pseudomyrmex gracilis. Next base: position 411,474 of record NW_018020710.1, read on the forward strand.
ATTTAAAACAATATACCATCTATTTTTAATAAATAAACGCGTTTTCTCAAAATTTTAAAATTGTATTCCTCTTGGGTCATATTTGATCCCGAGTCCGCCGTGCGCGCGAGTATTACGCAAGAATACAATTTTTAAATTTTGAGAAAACGCGTTTATTTATTAAAAATAGGTGATATATTGTTTCAAATACATAAAAAGGGAAATAAAAACACATATTTGTAATAAAAATTTAACGTCCGTTGTCCGAGGATTAAAGAGAAGAAAATAGTAATACGATCTCTGTAGATAATATATGACTTTTCTCAAATAACTCTTATATTAAACAGTGAATTTTAATGATTATTTGTTAAATGAATAATTTAGATGTCCAATGTTCACGCAGAATCACTAACATGTCAATAGACAATAGCTAGCGTATATTAGATAAGACATATGTTAGACATTTTTATTTTGCAAAATTTTCAAATAATTTTAAGACAAACTTTAGTATTTAATTACATATAAGTTACAACTTTTTGATTGTGAAGTTTAAAATAACTAAAAAAATATATATATATACAAATATATATATATATATATATATATACAAATATATATATATATATACAAAATAAATTTGATTGAAACAATTATGAAACATTGTAGATTCTAAGAAAGATTTCCTTACAATAAATTATGATTCCTAATATATTATGTATCCCAAATAAAGTATCGGTACAGGTTGTTTTTTAGATGATTGCATAACTTTTTTTTTGGATATTTGATTCTTCAGTAACCGATCATATACACTATGGACCGAATAATTAATCGCGGCCGTGACCGTGGTGGAGTGAACGACCTACTTTTTTTGTTCGTATATTTCAAACCGGGACGAGAGCGAGAAGAATAGTAAAGTTAAAGAGTGACGGGAAGAAACGCTTGTCTTATAACAAGTCCCGTTTTTATTGCCCGTAGGTGCAGCCGAAGAAAGAGAGAAAGAGAAGTACTGTTACTTCAGTTTAGATCTTGAAGAAGATCTATATTTGAACATTTTCGAAATATTTATTTTTTAGTTTAACGATGTTTCGTAATCGACGAAAGCTCGACAGTTCTCTTGTTTTATTTTTCTTTTTTTTTTCAACTTTTATGTTAACACACTATCACTTTTTATTACACATTGATAATATTTTGTATGTTTCGAGAGAATGGATTTAATGGAATTTCTATGAAAAATTAACAGTGTTCCAAGTAAAAAAAAAAGAAACAGCAAAATCGATAAAGCAGAATTTGAAGAATTCGAGAAAAACTCGAGTTTCGATTTTTGATCATTTTATAATTTATCTATGCGCTCTCTCTCTCTCTCATTCTTTTGTCCAACCTGTTCAACGGAACGTGTGACAAATCGAAGAAGCAGTTACATCTTCTCGAAATGAATATGACCCGAGGGCTTGTGACTCCGTCATACGAATTGGTTGTCACAAATCCATAATTTCACGTGGATTTTCCAAAATCCGTCTGTGTGTACTCACATCTCGAAATCTGTGTAGAATTTCTGTTAACAGAATTCTCTCATGTTCTCTCGTGTGTCCCGTGAATTTCTACATCTTGAACATCTGAGTAAGTATTTTTTCTTCGATTCTTGGAATGAGAGAACTGCAGAGTGTCTCGTCGTCCGAGTCGCGCGAGATGATGAGGCGCGCTTTGGCCAAACTTTTCGCGTCAATCTTTTTAACACGGTAATTAAAAATCCAAATGTTCCGTAATCGTGTCGAACACCACAAAGCGCCATTAACCCACTAAAAAGTAAGTCATTCTATTATCCTCACATATAGCTGCTGCGAATCGTTAACTTACTTCCGAGTTAACAGATAGAAAACACAGGTTTTGATTTTGCTCATAACATTTACGGACATTTGCGCTTCTTGTAATGGCACGTTCGTCATTGACACATCGGTGTGTCATAGATTTCTAATTAATTTTAGTTCGATAGTTAAACACATCCGTAAGTAAATCTTCCTTTGATTGCGTGTAACGGATTGTTTAAATAATAATGTATTCGACGTTTTGACTTTTAATTACTTCTAATTACAGATTCATTATTTTGCTTACAATAATGGCAGAGTAACAGCAATGCACTTTGCTCTATTAGCTATTTAGATAATAACGATGAGTCAAATGTTGATTCTTCAATGTAAAAATTGTCAAACAAAAGAGCGAATGGCAATACTTAGATTGACTTCGAAGTTCGACGAGGCGGATTTAAACAGAGATTCGGTCGTTTAAGAAGAAGCTCCGAATTCTTTGCATTTCTATATATTTCTATATATATTAATTATTGTGAATGAAACACGTGCTTAAAAAAAAAAAATAAAGTTCCCGGTGATTTATTTAAAAGTCGGAAAAATCCAGAGAAACGTAACAACAATTATAGAATTGTTGTTCCATACTCTATTCTCTTTCTTTTCATTTATACGTCGTAATTACCTCGGCAAGCCATCAACTTTTAGAGGTATTCTTGTCTTGTTTACGATACAGAGCCATAAAGTTATCTCTCTTACTTAACGTCCGGTCGGTATATTTTTTTTTTTTTTTTTTGTTACTGACTAAAATGTTCTGACGCACTTTCATCTAACGGTATTATCACTAGTGCCTCTATTCTTCTTTATGAACGTTAGAAACATGCATATCTTTAATTATTCATACCATATATCGATTACATATCTTCAAAAATATTTCCTACACGTGTGTGAGTATCTTATGCTTATTCCGGTCAAATACACGACGTCAAACATTTAAACGAATTCATAATTAGATATTCTTCGAAATTCGTGCATAAACAGATTTACATAGAGAGTACGAGATAATTTTTAAAATAATATATAAATAATATAATATATAAATAATAATAAATATATAAATAAATCCTAA
>NW_018020710.1:414403-420611 GCF_002006095.1 Pseudomyrmex gracilis
ATACATATTTAAAATAATATATAGATACATATATATATATATATATATATAAGTACATCTTTCGATTAAGTTTCATAATTTTCACTATCATATATTAATTAGCATTTCTTAATAATTTATTATTTTAAATTGATTAAATCAAGTATTATTTTTAATCATAAGTGATTAGAGTGTGAAACACTCTATATAAATTTACCTGATATGTAAAAGCAATGTTGCGAGAAAACTGCTCTCTCTGTCAAAAATGTCACATGCGGATCGCATTACGTCGACAAATCTAATTCACGTGAGACAAATGACCTCGAATATTGCATTTATTAAAGTAGTACGACAGTCCTATTCAAAAGTGAAATCCAGTGTCAGTTCGTAACGAAATAAACGAACGAAGAGAGAAAGAAAATAGTACATACAATTGTAAAACAATTAAATATTTTTAGTCAAAGATTGTAAATATAAAATATAGGTCTAAGATTGTAAATATAAAATTTTATTTAACGAGCGTTTTAAATTTATTATTTTTAATATTATACAATAAAATACTTTATATGTAAGCGTATCGCAACTGATAAAGATTCATGTAAGAGCTCGAAACATTTCGCACTGTTTCTTTTTCCACTTTCTTTACTTCTGATAAGTTCTCGATAACTTTAACTCTAAAAGCTAAAGTATGTCTTTTTTTGTACATCTTTATCCAGAAGATAGCTATCGGGAAATATGGAGAAAGCGGGCCTTAATGGCTTGACATATATAATAATTTTTTTTTTTTTTAATATGTTCAATTATCTATTTTTTAGCTCGACATTTATCTTCGTTATTCTTGTTGTTATTATGCAAAATATTATACAATAAATTGTTATTCTAATTAATTTTATATAAAATTTATATTAAAATGTTTAAACCTACATGTTGACGACATATCTGAAATAATTTTGACCGCTCCTTTTAATGATTTGAATAACTTACTTGATATTTTTAACAATTATGACAATAAATTAAATTTCACTATGAAGATTCAAGACAGAGATTCTTTAAGTTTCTTAGATGTTAAACTGATTGTTTCAAAAAATAACGAGATTGTACGTAGACTGATTTCATAAGAATACTTTTTCAGGAAGATATTTAAATTTTTACTCAGTTCATCCTTTATCTCAAAACACGGCAACTATTATTGGCATGATAGACAGAGTTGTATTACTATCACACCCTAAATTTTATGTGAGAAAAATTTTTATTTCATGAATAATATTCTTATTTTAAATAATTATTCGTTAAATTTAATTTTCAATGTTTTTAAATAACGACATAAAATATTTAGTTAATAATAAACTCTATCCAATTAAAAATAACATATCCACAGATTCAGATATTCCTGTTAAAGGTTTCTTTGAAAAGTGATCTTGTTTTGTGAATAGTCTCTCTTTCTCTCTCTCTCTCTCTTTATCTCCAAATATTTAAAAAACCAAAAGAAAGAGAGATTTTTGTTAGTCAGAGTTCTCTAAAAGACTCGCTAAAACTTGACCAACAGAAAAAAATATAATATACGAGTATAAATTGAAATGTGAAAATTGCGATGTCTCCTATGTTAGTCAGACAATTGAGGAAACTCAAAACTAGGATGGCGGAACATAGAAATCAATTGAACCGCAATGTTGAGTTCTGTAGTTACTCAACATCGAATTGATACAAAACCTTAATTTTAAATAAAAAAATACATAAATTTTAGATGTCGAACTAGCTTATTTCAAGAGATCTATTTCTGAGAAAAATGATTCACATAAATTTGCAAAAAAAATCTCTTAAATATTATGTCAGATACTGAAAAATTGAAACTCGTATTTCTCTTTTTTGGAAAATTATAAATTGAAATTATTGTCCATCTTGTTTGTTTGATAAGATAAACGATAACGAAGATAAACATCTTTGTTGTTTTTCCGATTCTTGATTTTATGATGTTTTCATACATCTGCTGTGTAAGAAAGCCTGTAAATAATGATGCTTGTTCGGTCCGCACCTTGATGTAATCTCTTTGTTTGTGTTTCTGATTTATCAAGTTTTAATTCTTGTGACATCTTTCTTTGTTTTGACACATTTATTGCTAATTGTCAGACACTTCGAGGCGTACGCCGATTGCATCCGTCTTCTATCCAGGTACTTTTTAATTGTATTTTTTTCTAATTTATATAATTGCGTTTCTGAACTTCCTGATTTTTTATATTTGCGTATGAAACGGATTGTCACTGAAAAAGATCCGAAAATAGGATTAAAATGATTTTACTTCAAATAAATATTTTGGATTATCCAAATACATACATGATTCTTTGTTTGTATCGGTCTTTCTTTTCCAGAAATTTCAATTTTTACAAGCTGATTTTATATAATTTTATATAATTTGAGCACCCCGAAGAAAACCGAAACTGAATATCACAAAAAGTATGCGGTCATATGTTTCAAAGAATAAAAAAATATTTACACTTTTTTACACGCAGAATATTAGAGCTCTTTTTTTGTTTTTTTTTATTTTAATAAAATATATTACTTTATAGTAAGATAAGAATTTATTAAAAATAATAAAACACACTTAAATCAAGATGTTTGGTTAATCATTAAAAACTTATAGAATTTTTACGGTTTAATATTTTCACGTTAATCACCGCAAGGCAAGGTTTTTATTATTTATAATATTATTGATGATAGTACTTTCTTAATAGCGCTTTAAAATTGCACAAAGTTTACAATTAAAGAGTTTATATATACAGTGTTTCTCTTTTCTTCACTGTGTGTATGAACTTTCTTTTTTTCTTTACTCTTTCCTACTTAAACTCGTCCTTCTTTCTTCTTTCCTTATATGTTCATTCCTTATATTCTTTTTTGTATCTTTTTCTCTTTAGTTTATAATTCTTTTTTCAATTTGATCAAAATTTATTTGACTGTCAATTAAACGAAGCTTTACTCATATTGTATGTCTACCTACCTACTCTTCGTCTATACTGATTTCTTATTGCGATTGAGTAGTGAACGGTTCAGAAATTGTGGTGGGGAAGTATCACGCTTCATGGTGTTCATAGTGATCCTCTCGACGGATGCCCACAGTAGACGATCGGCAGAACGAGTTTTCACATCGACTACAAGAAGACAGCGGCGAAAATTAGAAAAAAATCGTGTTCGAGTTTTTCCAATGAAAATCGCGACCAAATCGATTTGTGCATCTTTAAATTTGTGAAAGTATTTGTGAAACTTTTTTTTTTTAATTGCTGATAAAAAAAAAGTGAGTATTTTACACAAAATTTTGCAGTTAAATCTTTTTTGCACAATGTGCGATATCGAAAAGTTTTAGGAGTGAATTTTATGCAAGTATATAAATTTTGATATTAATTGCTTCCTTGTGCTTAGTTAGTGCCATTATGTTTGTTTGTTTCAGAATTTAAGTTGAAATTTGCGTATAAAAAACTTTTTACACTAGTCATTTTTACTTTTGCTAAGTTTTCTGTTTTTACAAATTAGTTATAATTCTCGTTCGTTCATATTAGTGACAAAGCATGTAATTGCGACGAGTTTTACAAAAAAAAAGAGTGTAATTAAGTAGAACTATGCATTTATAAAATTATTATTATTTACTTTATATAACAAATTGAACCTGAACAAATCCGCGTGGATTGCTAACTTGTATAAAGTCTATAACGTATTGCCGCTAGAAAGCTCGACGTCACTTTCCGAGCTAGCTCCCCAAATTTACATTTATTATACATGTAATATATTTAGTTTTTTAATGTAAAATATAAGAGAAAAAAGAAACTATATAAAAAAAAAAAAAAAAAAACTATTTCAACTGCCGAACCGTCGCGCATTAACGCAAAGTAAATTCATAACGTAATAACGTAATGCATATAATATTTCTGTTTCAGACTTTGACAATTTCCAATTTGAAAGATTTTTTCATTAAACATTAAACGTTGTCAACATGGCTAATTTGATTCGACTTGTGGTTCACAATTATAACGAAGTTGTAAATAACATAAAAGGCAAGTTTATATTGACAATATATAGTACTTAAAAACCGCGTGTGAAATTTCTTACAAAACAAATAATCTTTATACAAAGTGTCGAGCAAATGTTAGTTTTATAAACAATATTTAAAGTCATTGTTGGCACGTTTCTATTTAAGTTTCTCTACGCGGGCCTGCAAGATCGTTTTTTATGCAAAAATAATATGTTGCACATATCGCATTAGCACATAAGCATTATATTAAAATTCAAGACATAATTATATATCTGCTTGACGCAAACATTACGCAAGCATTTTAAAAATCAAAATGAACAAGTACAACGCTTGCTAAGCAGCGTTTAGTAGATTCTTCGTAGCCACATATATGACAGTCTATTTAGCATCTTAAAATAAACTTAAGAAAGAATTAACGAAATTAAATAGAAGATTTTTCTTGTAACAATTTCCAAGTAATTTTCTGTTTTTTCCAATTAGCTTACAACGATTACACATATATATATATGTTAGGTTATATATATAGAGAGTATAATTGTAGAATAACTAAAGATGTGTGCAACTTCTTATGTGAGAATTAAAGAATAATTTTTCTATTAATAGAAATTTTAATTAATGAAATTAGATAAATTATATTTTTCTATGACAGATCCAACGGTAGACACGTGGCCTTTAATGGGATCTCCCAGTCCTATGTTATGTATTGTTGGTATATATTTGATATTCGTTCTAAAGGCTGGACCAAAAATGATGGAGAAAAGACCAGCATTTCAATTAAATAACATTTTGATCATATATAATGCGTTTCAAGTACTTTTCAGTATCTGGTTGACATTTTTGGTGAGTCTAATTTGTTATCTTATCACAATATGTGTTAATAAAACATCATATATATATATATATATATATATATATATTTGTCATTATAATATATGCGTAATATGTTTGTTACATAATATACTCGCGTCGGGGGATGAAACATTTGTCAGGCGTGGGAGGTTGACTTCACACTATTATTCTCTTCTCATGGATGTAGTTACCAAAATACTGTGTCATCCGCTCCGGTAAATCACAGCTTGCAGGCAAAGGTAAAAATAATGTTTTCACTCTTAGATCTTTGCTTGATTTAACATAAATATATATTCAAAATAAGCAAAGTAATTATGTAAGAACAAAATTATCTTTCATATTATCGCAGAGAACATATTACATATTGCTTATTGTATCTTTATCTTTGTGTGAATTTAACGTAGGATTTTTCACAATAAGTTTGTATATTTGCGCGACCGTAGAGATAAGAAAAATATATTTTCTGTTCTCATCTCTGCGATATTCGTCGAGATTACCGTACGACTCAACCGACAAATTCGAAACGGAAAAACAGAGTCGCAACATGAAGTGTATAAGTTTATTTTTTATTTATTTATTTATTATCCTTGTTATACTTATAAATACCAGACGTTCAAATTATTTATTTAACTAATTATTTAAGGCGATTTTTGACGATCGTACGGTACATGTACCAAAGTGTACCAAACTATAATTTGAAGTCACTCGAACTATAGTTTGGTACACTTTGGTATACGTACCATACGATCGCCAAAAAAAAAATCGCCTTTATTTATTTATATAAAACAATATCAAATAATATCCTACAATAATTGGGGGCTCGTCCGAGATAGACGCGAGTCATGTCGTGATGCAGCAAGTCTATGCGCACGTAGTGAGAGACAGTCGCGAGTTCGCGAGTGAGAGAGTTTTTCCGTGTGTGAGTGAGAGAGAAGACGATAAACGGCGATAAAAACGATACGTGCATTGTGTAAGTCGCTAATTGAGAACAATTGTAAAGGAAGAGCCGAAGAGAGAAAAACAATCAAACAAACAAACAAAAAATGTCTTGCGAGAGAAGTCTGAGTGATTTTACTCGGTAAGTGATCTCAAAGACGCATTACGAGAGTTGGGAGCATCGTCGGTGGGTGTGAAAGCCGAATTAATCTCGCGAATTCTCGAGAAATAGATCCGACGAGCGATCAAACATATTGACGAAGAGAAACGAGTAGGGATGAGCATATGATATCGATATATCGACAATATGGATATAATTCTTTTGATATTTGATATTTTAGTATCGATATTCTGTTATTGATAATATCAAAAAGATATCGAGTATTTTATTTGATATTGAATATCGCATTGTTTGATCGAAATTAT
>NW_018020710.1:421406-430915 GCF_002006095.1 Pseudomyrmex gracilis
TCGATATCTTTTTGATATTATCAATAACAGAATATCGATACTAAAATATCAAATATCAAAAGAATTATATCCATATTGTCGATGTATCGATATCATATGCTCATCCCTAGAAACGAGCGACAAGATGAGAGCGGTGCGAGCGTGAATTTTCGGAAGGCGGATGACGAATCAACTCTTCCTCGGCGAGAAATGGAGGCGACGAGAAAAGGATTCGTTAGAGCGAGAGTTACAATTAGCTCTCTCGTCGAGAAGTAGATCTAATGAGAGTGACGCAGAATGCGAGAGCAAATGGACGCGTGATTTTGGAGCGGTGAGCCCGCGTCATCATGTCGCACGCATCTATTGGACGGCCGAGTCCGGACATCGTTGCTGAATCTTTGAGTCATTTCGATCGGCAGCAGCAATCCTTACGAAGCCTGGGAGAAACGAGTTAAATCGCTCAGAAGTGCCCATGAGCTGACCGATGATTCAACCAGACTTGATGATGGGCGCGCGCCTCAAGGGAAGAGCACAGGAGTGGGATCCCATTCGGATCCCAATTATTCGAATTTGCCAGCGGATGAACTTCTGAGCGAACCCAGCGGGATTCAGGCGAGAAGACAGTTTGTTGATGCAACGCATGTGGCGGAGAGATGAAACATTCTGTGTGAATATCTACAATCAGAAAGTGATATTGGGAAACCGGGGGAGCAAAATTGGAGAAGCAGACATGATCAAATATATGATTGAGCGTTTACTTTGAGCTACCTACCTTAAGAGACCAGGCGCGAATCCAACCTCAGAATTCGATCTCAGAAGGTTGTCGCTGTTGGAGGCTGTTCGAGAGGGTGACCTCGTGCGCCCGCGAGAAATCTGCTCAGCAACGTGATCAGGATGCGAGAGGGCAGCGAAAGCAATAAACGCGGATAAACGCAATTATGCGTTGCCATAATTGTGGCGTACAGGGACACCCAACAATAGAACGTTCTTCGAAGTCGAGAGGCGCGAAATGTTTCAGTTGCGGAGAGAGTTCGGACATTATTGGGGCGAAGTGCCTTGAAAAAAAACAAAAACGCGGTAAGGAAAGTAAGCGACATCTCGAGGTCGAGTCGCAGCAGTGAATATTGTAAAGATATAAAAATTCAAGGCGGATAAATAAAAAAAAAAAAGATGATAGCCTTAACCCCTTTTCGCTCCGGGACTGGTCCATATATGGACCAGCAAGAAAAGCGAACGTAATAGATGTTTATAAGGTCAATTTAATGCACTAAATATAGGAAACAAATTGAAAAAAATCCTGGTTACTTCTTTGACCTTCAAAATTAACTTTGAAGGGGGGGGGTAGCAGGTTATTATTAACTTTTTCAGCTAAAATGCGAGGTCAATTTTAAAGGAAAAATCTCCGGAGCGAAAAGGTTAATTAACGCGAGTAGCGATTCATCGCTGCGCGAGGATGAACATCGACGGTTGTGGAATTTCGTGGAAATGAAATCAGCAGGAAATTTGTGTTTCTCTCGCGGTCTAGGCTTGGAAGGTTTTACAAAACGTTGGGTAAAATCGACGTGGAGATCGAAATTGATATTGAATATCGTCTCAATATTCGTGGTGACGAGTAAAACGTGATACAACACGCGCTGCTGTCGTTGGAACAGATTTCCTGGAACAAGATAGAATGAAATATCCGAAAAGAAAGGATCTCTAGTGAAAAACCGCGTGCGGGACTCGGGAGAGAGATTCCTGAGATTCCTGAGATATTTAATATTGAGACCACAGAGAAACCGAAATCTCAGGATGATAATTATCGCGCGATAAATACAACATGCGCAGCAAACGGTCTGATAAATCTAGCGTCAGAGAAATTGTAGACCGGTATTGCCCGCGAGGAATTAAAGAAAGGTACACCGAAAAAATTGTATTCTTGTTTTGAGGAGAGATATCCCACTTACTTTAAGTATATTTTATACTAAACTAGGCGCCAAGAAGACCCGAGTCGAAATTTAGCGTCTATATTGAACCACAATTTTTGAAAAAAGGAAATTTCGGACGTACAGCAGCGTCAAAGTAGCATCTACTTCTTTTCTTACTTCTACTTTGAGCCTATCAGAGCCTGCAATGCGCAGTCTGATCTAAGAATTGAACCCTACTTTAAAACTTTAGCAGAAAAAAAGGAAATTTCGGACGTATAGCAGCGTCAAAGTAGGATCTACTTTCTCTCTTACTCCTACATAAAAAAAAAAGAGGAATTGAGGTTCAATGTAGACGCTAAATTTCGACTCGGGCCAGGCTCAATCGATCATTTGCGCGAAGTACTATTGACAGCGAGCGAATATGGCCTGAATGTAAACTGGAAGAAATGCCGGTTTTTTGGAAACAAAAATTGAATATCCGGGCCATATAATAAGAAAAGAACAGCACAGTTAGGCCGTAGGAGAGAAAAACCGCCGCGCGGTCGCGAACTTTTCCAAAACCCGCCCGTATCATGGACGTGCAGAGTTTTGTTGGTCTCTCGCAAGTTACTTTAGAAAGTTCATACCGAAATATTTGCTTGTAGCACGACCATTGACGAATTTATCGAAGAAGGATGCTATCTTTCGTTTTAACGAAGAACAGAAATGCGCATTTAACGATAGTTGAAGTGGATACTTGGTCGTCGAATCCTGTGTTAAAGTTGTATCGACACGAGGCTGATACCGAGCTCCTGCACTGACGCGTCTAAATTAGGGCTCGCGGAGAGATATTACTTCAAAGAAACGCCGACGATCAAAACCGTTTCACCCGCACCGAAAAAATTATATTCTCGTAAGTAGAAGATTTTATACTTAAAAAATCTTCTTCAAGATTTTAGATGATATTCTTCTGCAATTAAGAATATATTTTTTATTTTTAAGAATATATTCTTAATTTAAGAATATAGTCTTTTTCGATATATATGTTTTTCTATAGAGGCTTTTTATATTCTAATCAGTATATATTCTTATCAATATTACTATTTAGAGGATTTTCCTCTTAAAATAAGAAACTCTTCTTGGCGTCTATTTTAGTATAAAATATACTTAAAGCAAGTGGGATATTCTCAAAACAAGAATACAATTTTTTTGGTGTAGAGTTTCAGCAAATTTGTACGGTTGTATCCGACGCGATCCGACGATCACCGGCCGAAGTGATTGCGCGATTAAACGAGGCGCAAGCAGGTGATGTCAGAAATCCGCAAAAAATTTGCGAAAAACGTCAGGCGATTTTAAAACGTATTGTGACAGCAAAAAAATCGAACATTGACGACCGTTGGCGTACCAACGCGAGACAATGGTCTTTGATTGAGATAATAAACCGAATTATAATTTTCTACTATTCAGTAAATAACGCCACATCCCGAACAGTGGTTCAGACACGTCGACCGATTACAGCAATTTTTAAACGCGACTCCAGCGAGAAGTAATGGCTTTTAGTTCCGTTCGAAATAAATTGACTGGGATAATCCGTGCGTTTGCGTCACAACCTTGAATTTCGAAGGCTGATTGCGAGGAAGACATATAATATGCGATTTACAAGAAAAGCGATCGCAAACGCAAAGAGCTAAAGTGTATACAATAAATAAGGAGATTTTGGGTACACCGAAAAAATTATATTCTCGTAAGTAGAAGATTTTATACTTAAAAAATCTTCTTAAAGATTTCAGATAATATTCTTCTGAAATTAAGAATATATTCTTTATTTAAGAATATAGTCTTTTTCGATAATGAGATATATATATGTTTTTCTATAGAGGCTTTTTATATTCTAATCAGTATATATTCTTATCAATATTACTATTTAGAGGATTTTCCTCTTAAAATAAGAAACTCTTCTTGGCGCCTATTTTAGTATAAAATATACTCAAAGTAAATGGGATATCCTCAAAACAAGAATACAATTTTTTCGGTGTACGTGTATATACATATATATATATATACACCGAAAAAATTATATTCTCGTAAGTAGAAGATTTTATACTTAAAAAATCTTCTTAAAGATTTCAGATGATATTCTTCTGAAATTAAGAATATATTCTTAATTAAAGAATATAGTCTTTTTTGATAGTGAGATATATATGTTTTTCCATAGAGGCTTTTTATATTCTTATCAGTATATATTCTTATCAATATTACTATTTAGAGGATTTTCCTCTTAAAATAAGAAACTCTTCTTGGCGCCTATTTTAGTGTAAAATATACTTAAAGTAAGTGGGATATCCTCAAAACAAGAATACAATTTTTTCGGTGTAGCAATTAAGCGAACGCAAGCCGCTCCAAGGTAGAAAATTCTGTTCTAAATTTTTAGGCGACGATGATTTATAGCGACAATTCTGATATCGAAAATAATAAATCTAGCGCATCGGAGGCCGATGATTAATCAGAATGGCCGATTGTAGAAACAAAATTATATTTCATATTATCGCAGAGAACATATTATATAATGTAATGTAGAACGTATTATATAATGCTTATCGTATTTTTATCGTATCTTTGAATTTAACGTAGAATCTTTCACAATAAGTTTGTACATTTGCGCGACTGTAAAGGTGACAAATATTTTCTGTTCTTTACGATATTTGTCGATTACCGATGTACGACTCAACCGATAAGATCGAAACGAAAAAACAGAGTCGAAGTAAAAGGCATAAAAGCCGAGAGAGACGACAGAAGATTCGAATCCGCCGATAAGACGCTCGAAGATTTCGCGCGCTCTGACTTTGCAACATGAAGTGTATAAGTTTATTTTTTTTTATCCTTGTTATAATTAAACACCAGACGTTCAAATTATTTATTTAACTAATTATTTATTTATTTAAACAGTACCAAATAATATCGTACTAATTATATTTTTTTTAACAGCTGTCACGAGGCGCGTGGTGGTATTTTTTCGCAAAAATAATCGAACTTTTGGACACGGTAAGCAAATAAAATACTAAATAATTAAAGTATTTTTAACTGTGTATTTAGAAACATTTCTATTACCTAATTCAAGCGTTACAAAACTTAAATTATGCAAATAATCATTTACGCAATGAAAATTCCGTTATCATTTATAGTTTCCGTTATCATTTGATTGTTCATTGTTTTGTAATTTAACCTACAAAAGCTATCGTAACCGTGTTCCTATTTTGAAATATGAACAAAGCGATTTGCTAACTCGATGATCGGAAAAGCATTTGTCAATTACCCATACTAATCCGAATACCTATTATTATTAATGACAAATCACTTAAGTGGACAATTACATATTCTTTAAACTTTTTTTTTCGGATGTGTCACAAGAAAAAATTATTGCTTTTTATAAAGTATAAAATTACACATAAACTAAACAGATGTTGCTTTTTGTTTTTATTTGTTTTTTTTATGCATTTTGTTCAATTTTTACAGGTATTTTTTGTTTTGAGAAAGAAACAGAATCAGGTGACGTTTCTTCACGTTTATCATCATACTATAACGGCCGTCTTCTCGTGGTGTTACTTGAAATTGCTGCCTGGCGAACAAGGTGTTGTAGTCGGATTGTTGAATTCCATAGTTCACATTGTTATGTACAGTTATTATTTGATTGCGGCGCTCGGCTCCAAATACAGAAAATATTTGTGGTGGAAGAAATACATGACCTGGATTCAACTGGTAATTGTTATTCGAAATTGATCGATTAATTTAATTATTTTAAACGTGTCAATTCTTGCTTTATAAATCTATCAAAAATATTCAGTTAAAAAAATTTTGCAAAACTGTGTGCGTGCTAATTAAGCAAGTTTATTGATACCAGTTGTGTTATTTCAGATCCAGTTCGGAATAATGTTGTGCTATCTCTTATTCACTCTAGTCATAGACTGCCGAATGCCGAAGGTTTTGACATACTTTTTTGTAACACACGTAATCATATTTATTTATTTGTTCAGTGATTTTTATCGAAAGGCGTATAAAACAAAAACAGTCTAATAATACAACCATTGTGTTATACAACCAATATAATCAATGTTGATTTCACAAATTTGTGATCTTTGTTTTACTAACAAGACCATAAAGTGCAAAAAAAAAAACGGAACATGATGTCTGTCGCTTTATATGTAATATTGTACGTATTTGTTGCAACACGCGAGATACGGTAATTATTTTTGTGCTCACTTATGTAACACTTAGAAGAAATTGTTACAAAAAAGCTTATGCAAAACTAAAAAAGCGGAACATGATGTCTGTCGCTCACACGCGGCAGTAATCTTCTATTTGTGATTCATCCGGTTAAAAAAAAAACAAATTTGTAGTAAATAAATCAGAGATTTCTGATTTATGTAAGTGAGCGTGAAAGTAATTACCGTATCGCGCGTTGCAACAAACACGTACAATATTATGTATATATATGTATATATATACATTCATTATATTGTTTTAAATTAAATAAATTAATTAACATCTGTTGAAGAGATGATTCCTTAACCTGGAGAATTACGAAACAATAAAAAAAAAAATGGTAAAAAGAACAGGTGCGAGTCCCGAGGCAACATTTGTTCCAATTGCAAGTAGAACGCAATTCGAAAAAAGAGCTTAAAAACAAACAATTACATTGAATGTTAGTACTGACCTAACCGACTTTCGTCGAAACTTTATAGGTCGAATGCCTCCATTTTTTGTTCACAAAGAAAGAAAACTTCTGAATGGGCAGAGGCACTTCTGATGAGAGGTATGATTTCTGTTATGCTGCTGTCAGACAGCAGTGTGGTATTTATGTCAGAGAGTTTACAGTATTAGTACACATATATGCACAAAGTACCTACTTTTCGTCTCTCTAGGCTTTCGAATTCTTTATGTTTCTTAACAGGTACAGGTCAAAAATATTTGTGTATGTTTTAGATTGTTTTAAAGTTAAACAAAGCAATCAAAATATCGTTAATTGACTTTTTTCGGAAAAGTTTGAATGCGATCTAGCCCAAAACTTAATGTGAGGCACGAAAAAAACCATTATATTACGCATCGTTTTACATATAAGTTGTATATATGTATGTTATAAATTATATATATATATAATATAGAAATATATGAATGGCATCGGCGATTCTAAAACTTACAAGAACTAACGTCATTCATTTTACGCTGAGATGAGCAAAACGAAACAATTGAAAAATGAATAAAAATCACAAGTGTTTTTTTTTTTAATGTTGCAGTAACCATGTTTATTCTACGTAACAAATTACACAATATATATAATACAAAAATGCAGTCAGTAATTATATGTAAATATATGTATATATATATTACGTTTTTTGCTATTCGGGTTTTGTGATCGCGAGATATTATTTTTAAGCGCGATCAATCGTAATCCCAGAAACTGCAACTCTTCGTGAACAAAAATCATCTGGAAGACTATCTAACAATAAGTTGGAGAAATCTAACAACCCTCTATTTACATAAGTCCCATATAATATGTATCTCCAAACAGTACGTAAACAATAAATCTTAAAACTTGAGCATGTTTTTATATTGCTCTTGTTTCAAAAAACAATAATATGCAAACTTACAAATTTGCCTAACAATAATAATAATAATAATATAGAAAGACGGCTGCGATAGCAAATCAACATTATTCTTTAAGAATATTGTTTTTTTTTTTTCTTTTTTCATAACTACCTTCATTATAGCCGACAAGATAACGCATTATTTTGTTCCTATTATTGTTACAATTATTTGACATGAATATTTGGTGTGATTATTGACTTGTTTCGAACACATTCGACTTAATAACTTGGAAAACGACATTATCTGAAAGTGTGTTTTGATCATGCGTATATAGTATACAAATTTATACAATTACAATAATGACGTCTATTATAGAGACATTTGTGTAGTACAAGTTTAATTTATTTCTTTTTTTTTTATTATTGTTAACTTTTATCAATTGGGCAGTTTATATAACAAGTCCGAGATTTGTATCATAAAATATGTCAAACTTATAATGTCTTTTACTTTATCTATCTCTCTTTCAAACAGCTACTTGTAATATAAATATATATTAGAAACATAAAAACGGCGTTCAAGTGTAACATAGTGTAATGGTCGAAGATTAACCTTTCTCGTCATATTACATTAAAAATTTCATTATTATATTGTATCGTAAATATAGCTGTATTTGTAAAATTTGCTATCGTTAAATCACTTATAAAAGTAGTGCATTTCATTACTATGTTTTAGCTTTACTTATAGTAGCTTTAATTATTTCATCTTATAACAGTAATATTATCTGATAATTACGAATCACGTACACACATATACATACGCGCGCGCGCGCGCGCACACCACACACACACATACACACAGACGATGGTCGTAGACGCGACTTTTAACAAGATAATTATTTTCAATGTCATTTTTGGAAATAACGTGAGACAAATTGTTGCAATCTTGTGTGTTTTGGTAATTAATGCTCTCTTGAAACTCTTTTTTCTCGATCAGTATCCAAGTACATGTGAGTAATCGGCGCGATACATATGTATTTACTACGTTAATCAGTTTTTTATCATAAAAAAATTTTCAACACAAAATTTTATTCCAATACTCTGCAATTAAACTCGCAGATAAATATTTTTTATTACTTACTTTACGGCACAAACGAGGTTTTAGTGTTAATTTGTCTGTTGATATCATTTAAATGTAAAAAATTTATCGTTTCTCGATTATATAGCTAATGATCGGAAAGAGTGATTTGCGTTTACATACAAATCGCTGCGTATCGTGATCTTATTACTGTCTAAAGATTTTAAAATCTGAAAATCCTGTGCGTGACTGTAAACGATACCGTAATAACGGAGTTAATTGCGTGCACGATGTAGAGTTGTCGTGTAATTGAGAACGGTGCTTCAGAAAAAAAAATTAAAAATAAAAATTATAATTGTTGAACAGTGATTTACGTCGTACATGTTTCTCTCGGCACGTATTATTTCATACACCCACTGAAAACGTACAATGCGCGTAACAATTCATATATATTGTCACAACGTTTGACTTCTCGTTGCGCAATTTATTGTATAAATTAGTATAAATATTATGAAATAACGTATTCCTATTGTGTAGACGCGTATGCATTTCTGCGAGCGATGGGAAGCTACTATAAGTAAGAGTTTTCAAGACACTTGTTTTGGGTTGTGAAAAATTGAATGAGAATCACATCACATTATTCTCTCGCATTTTGGAAAAGATCTTCGATTGAGCGAATAATATTATAATTGACAATATATATCATTCATTGAGAGATTGCACATAAATTACACATTTCTAGTGTAAACGCGTGCTACAACTGGCGCAAAGACATTCCAAACAATCGTAGTATTTTGTCCATTTAAATCACTTAAGAAGAGATTACGTACGCATTTATTAATTTCCTACAAATCTCTCGAGACACTAAACATAACCGTTTGGATAATTGTATACTACTGTACATGAGACAGATAAAATCGTTTTTATTTCTCTAAGTAATCGAGTTATCTGTTGAATTATTTCTCGTTTTTTTTTTTTTTTTTTTTA
>NW_018020710.1:430972-436066 GCF_002006095.1 Pseudomyrmex gracilis
CAACCATTACCGAGGAAACTACGGATGACTTAACAGTAGGTGTTCAGCAGAAATACTGCTCTTTTTTTTTTTTTTTTTTTTTTTTGCAACACGAATGCTCATCAATTGTTCTCGTTTCGATTTGCATACTCGGATTTTTTGTGCGTTTTTTTGTTTTTGGTTTTGTAAATTCTAAGGTACGTCGGCGAGATTAAGGACGTTTTCCGACTACAGTGGTTAGCAACCTAAATACAGTGGTTAGCAACCTAAATACAGTGGTTAGAAAACCTAAATACAGTGGTTAGCAATCTAAAATATTTCTTCTCATGAGTAAGTTTGTACCGCTGTAACAAAGTTAAGTTGAGCTATTCAGCACTGCTAAGACCCGCTTACCCTGCGCAGAAGTTCAAAAATAGCTGCGGTACACAGCGCACATAAATCCAGCAAAACAAAAAAAAAACCCCTAAAAAAAACAAAAAAAAGCTACAGTCTGAAAACAAGGGTTGCTTGCCATATTATTCAAAATCGTATTTTAATTAAGACACTCTCCGCTACCACGTACTTGTTTTTTAAAAAAATCCTAAGAGAAAATTGTCGTCAGTAATTTAAAAAAACCCCACTTCACAAAGGCTCAGCATAGGAAATCCATGTTAAAAATTGAAATATAAATCTTCCATAGTTTGGAATTTAACATTGCTACCTCTATTATCCAAAAAAGGCTACGTATAAAAATAAGATCATAAACTATGTATATCGCGAATTTAAAGAAAATCCTAAGAAAATCAATAATTCGGAGAACGTCCTTAAACGGAATCGGAGACTGCAATTATCGGGTGAATGAAAATGATTACGGCGCGCGTTTTAATTGGAAACGTCGTCGTCATCTCTTTCCTCGATTTTTCCCGCTTTTAGTCGCTTTTCCCTTTTCCGTTTGGTATCTTCTCGTCGCTCACTTTCTCCGCGGATTCGTTTGCCTTGATTGAGTTCTGAATCGACGACGCGTCGCTTTCCGTCTTTGAGGTATAGGCGTTTCTGTAGAAGTCTGAGAACATGACGTAGAAGAATATCGCGTTTGGCAGAGTGAACACGAGCGATATCCTTGGATAATCGCAGTCGTAGAACAGCAGTTGACAGCTATGCAGAAAAGCTAGACAGAATTGAACCTGTTGAACAGAAGAAGAATTGTCACGGTTAGAAGAATCACACAAGATTCGTTCGTAATGATAATGTGATATAAAATATACGTCGATAAAAATAAAAAATTCGCTAATTAAGTAAAGTAAAAATTTCATTGTCGACAGTTGCACTGCGAGCGCGCGATAGACTCTTTTTTATTGTTGCGATACCATTTGCAGAGTGGTAATGTATTTCTTCCACCAGAGATATTGCCGATGCAAGTGGCCAGGTAGCAACGCGGCCAGTAAATAATAAAAATACATGACGATGTGCACAAAGCTGTTGATAATTCCTGCAATTTCATATAAGTTTAATTATTTTATAATTACGTGTATATGTTTTATTATTTTTTATTCTGACATACCTACAAACATCCCGTGACCTCCGGGATAATATTTGGTAACGCCCCATGATATCATCGGCATCACGGTGTGATGGTACATATGAAGAAACGTGATTTGCTTCTCTTTCTTACGCAAAACAAAGAACACGGTGTCAAGGAGTTCCGTAAATTTCGCCAGAAAATAAATATAAACGCCTCTTATGATCTGCAACAAACGTAAAACAGAAAACGTGAAAATTTAAATTGGTTTCGATCGTTCGAACCTGTCTTTGTCATACGCGTATTTTGCATTTTTAACAAAATTGAATACATATACACGAAATTATTAAAAGAATAAATCTTTTTTTTTTTTTTTAGAAGAACTGCAATTGCAAAGCGCGAAAACCTGGGGATATATGTTGAATAATAAATTATTAAGAGTAAAAAAATTGAATACAAAACTTAATGGATTGTGTTAAGTCATAATTGTTTATATAAATATATATTATATTTATAAACATCAAAGAGGCACGGTAGTGCTTCGCGCCAACGAAGTGTGCGCGCGCTGCGCGAGGTATATCCCGTGCCTCTCATTATATTATATTTCGTATAGAACGTGTGAACGTACCCTCATTGCACGTGGCGTGTATGAAAAGTCCACCGGTTCGCACTTCAAGCTGTAATCTTTATGAAGAAGCACACCGTCCAAACCTTCCCAAAACAACCACGTGCTAAGAAGAACTTGACAAAAATTGTACACGATTAAGATGTTTTTTAATTGATATGGCTTTCGATGTTTCATATGTCTCGGGCCCCATGTCAGTACAAAGTAGAGATAACAGATTATGATACTAGCGCCCGGCACAGGTGAGGATATTAGGAACCAATCGTGGGTCCGAGGATCTGAAAAAGAGATATAAAATAAAAACATTAATCCGTATGCAAGTTGCAGGTTAAAAATGTAAAAAAAAAATTAATGTTCATGATAGCTCAATTTTACTTTCAATTCAATTGGTTTATTAGACCGAAAGATATTTTTTAAAAAACATTTTATTGGATTAAGTAAACTACATCGCGCGCGCGCGAAAATTTCGATGTGTAATTATTAAATCTTATATTATAAGAAACGCAATAATTAAATAATATAAAATAATTATTAAATCTTACAATATAAGATATATATAAGATATATATAATATAATATAAGATATAATATTAAATCTTATATTATAAGAAACGCAAGATCAATGTTGTTTTGATTATCTACTGAAAAAATAGATAGACATTATTATCGGAAGGTAAAAAATTAAGTTATTCCAACAGTTATAATATATTGGACGTGTGACGCAGTTTAAGTTTTTGTCCACTATGAGAAAAAAAAAATAAGTCGATTACGAATAATCACAAGTGGCATTTAAATGTGCATTTAAATTACGAGTCCTTATGTAACTCAAGGATCAAAATCTTCTCCGATGTAATATATAAATCTTGTACGATACACACGCAAAAACTCACCGGATAAATCATGAAATATAAAATCCCAGAATCGCACTATAGAGTTGTTGTAAATGTTAGACATCCTGTCGATCGCCGGCGGTGCGGTGAGATTCATTTGAAACGGTGATGTTCAACTAGAAAGCATTTTCAATAAATTCTTCACTTTTTTTATTGTTACACTACTTATTTTAATTGTTGCAATAAAATTAAAAATACAACAATAATAAAAATTTTATTTCTATAATTTATACGAGTTTTTATAAATAAATTAAATAATATGTAAAAACTCGCGGTTAATTTTGATATAAATAATTTTATTATAGAGTAGTTTCGTTATTTACAAGAGAACGTTTTTATTTTCACACACGAACACTGTAGAGATTCACATCGATTGGTTTTATACGAAAGAATGATAATTTTTGAACTGTCAGACATTCGCGAAGATCTAATTGGCTTAGCGTGGCACTTTCTTGCGCAAGAAAGACACACGATTTGCTGATTGCTGAAATCTGCATACCTTCGATAAAACTACGCGCAAACCGGTTTGTACATATGTCTAGAACGATTTAATAATTGCAAAAAAAAAAAAAAAAAAAAAAAANACATTCGCGAAGATCTAATTGGCTTAGCGTGGCACTTTCTTGCGCAAGAAAGACACACGATTTGCTGATTGCTGAAATCTGCATACCTTCGATAAGACTACGCGCAAACCGGTTTGTACATATGTCTAGAACGATTTGATAATTGCAAAAAAAAAAAAAAAAAAAAAAAACACGAAAGACAGGAAGAACCTGATCATTTTCACAGCTTGTAATAATAATATCACATTGCTATAGATCGCTTACTCAATGGCAATGTTACTCAGTTAATGTAAATGTTTGACGCGACAGATCTCGATCTTGTTGAGATGTGAGAGATTATTTGTTATTCAATATTTAAAACCGAGAGAGAAGTGACACGTTCGTGAATTTAATCCAGAATCGATAGTTCATCGCTTGCTTCATTTTTTCGTCATGTTAATATCTTTTTATAAAATTCTTCCTTTCTTGTTTTTTTTTTCTGGAGAAAGTAGAAAAAGAGAAAAAGTAGAGAAGAAAAAAAAAGAAATGTTAATTAAGTGTTTCATAAAACCACAAAATTTGTTTTTAGAGATTTAACTTACAATTCATTTATTTATTTACATAATATATGTGTATATATATGTATAATATATGTATACATTGTAACGGGTACCCCTCGCCCTTGGATTTTAGTGCAAAGATGAGATACAGTTTTGGCTCGTCCTTTGCAAGATTTTAATTAGACTCTACTCACCAAAAAATTAATTATAATTAGCCGCGAATTATCATGCCGTTCTCAAAATCTGTACTCCAAGACTCGACTTTATTTTATTCTGGACGTGACGACGTGTATTTCCGGCAGCTCGGTTCTTAAGTTATTAAATACGGAGAGAGGCATGGGCTCAGGAGGCGGTGTTGTTTTAAGACAGAAAAACTTAATCAGTATACAATGCACACAATTAGATAAAAAATTAAATAAAATAAGACACGTGACAGTTTATTGCAGCGTTCGACAGCAGATAGTTTGTTACAATTTACGCGACATACGCGGTCAAAAGTTAATAATCGGCAACGATTCACATGATTTTGGCGTAATTCATTTTTTAATTATCCGTGTACTATTTGACGAGACTGCACAGTTAACGGTAGTTTTCTTCTGTCACGTTTCATTCCCGCGGCTACGATTTTTCGACAATGCTAAACCCTAAAATAAATCTTGCTATCATATCACTATCGCGAACGCGGTAGACATACACCGAAAAAATTGTATTCTTATTTTGAGGATATCCCACTTACTTTAAGTATATTTTATACTAAAATAGGCGCCAAGAAGATTTTCTTATTTTAAGAGGAAAATCCTCTAAATAGTAATATTGATAAGAATATATGCTGATTAAAATATAAAAACCCTCTATAGAAAAACATATATATCTCACTATCGAAAAAGACTATATTCTCAAATAAAGAATATATTCTTAATTTCAGAAGAATATCATCTAAAATCTTTAAGAAGATTTTTTAAGTATAAAATCTTCTACTTACGAGAATATAATTTTTTCG
>NW_018020710.1:436201-445894 GCF_002006095.1 Pseudomyrmex gracilis
GAGTTTCTTATTTTAAGAGGAAAATCCTCTAAATAGTAATATTGATAAGAATATATACTGATTAGAATATAAAAAGCCTCTATAGAAAAACATATATATCTCACTATCGAAAAAGACTATATTCTTAAATAAAGAATATATTCTTAGTTTCAGAAGAATATCATCTAAAATCTTTAAGAAGATTTTTTAAGTATAAAATCTTCAACTTACAAGAATATAATTTTTTCGGTGTAGGAATTCGGCACAATACATAAGAATAAAACATAAGAAAGCACCTAACGCTTCGATATAACGGGTAATAACGACAGAGAGACGCGGATTGTTGCGACCGCGATGGAAAGGCGAGAGCAGCGGCACAATGAAATATCTACAACAATTACAACAAAGAACCGCGAAACGCAACACAACAGATTTTCGGCAACATATAAATCGCGCAACATCGAACTCTCGGGGTTGGCTCCGTCGAGATTCGATTCGCGACAACGATATTGAGTCGCGAAATGTGCGGAAGAGAAGCAACCACACTCACGTTCATCGGCGGCCTTCCGCATAGAATCAGTTGTTCGGCTCTTTTTCCTTTTCGGAGGTCTTTTCTCTCTGTGTGTCCTTCGTCGGCTAACACTTCACCAAGAACTTGATCTCCGGTTGGCAAGCGGTTGGAACGATGAATTTGCGCGGCCAGCAAACAAATGAAACTCGCATTGCTCGGCAATTACTTTTGCTTGTTGAGCGCTGTTCTTCGCGCTAAACAGCTAGATCAATCGGATTTCTTCTTCCGTGACTTTGCGATTGACAGCGGCCACAAAGTCTCCCGACAACATAACGACTCAGGTTCCTTCTCTTGTCCGTATCAGACTCGCTTCTGTTATTTTCATGAGATGAGCTCGCTGAGACTCATTTCTCAGCATCACTCTGAGCCTGTCACTCCGGCGGAAAACTCCGATTCGAATTTTTGGAGATCGGAGCGCGCGCTTCCTCCCCCTTTGAATCCACCGTCGAAATTATATCGCCGAGCATCCTGTGCCTTTGACGTCTTACGCCCCTGGATTCCTCGCTATCTCCACTTCCATCTTCTCTCTTCCTCGCTCCACTTTTATCCGCCGACTACGCAAAGTGTGCTGCTCTCTCCGCGTTGAAAATAAATTACAATAGTGCGGCTGAGCGGCGCACAACAATAACACAAAATGCCTTAATGGCAATGAAATGAGGCTGAAAATAAGAATATTTAATGCAACAATTTGTCGGATAACGATGCTCATGTTTGAATTGACACACAACGCGCCTTTGCTTGCGCTACGCGACCTAACGAGCCGCTGCTCTCCCTTAAATAGTGGGAAACGCGAGCTCACACCGCCTCCCGTGCCAGCCGGAAATGCATCCCCGTGACGGGCACGAAAAGTGTCGCAACATACATTATTTACATATCATATAATAATATTTACATAATATATGTATATGTATATATATATATATATTATGTAAATAAGTAAATTACATTAAAGGCCACCTACATTAAAATACGCAACAATTTAGTAATGTTATATCTTTCTGTTAAATTTTGTATTTGTCGATGACACATTTTTTTTATTTATTCCGATTTGTGTTTTTGGCTTTTTTGAGAATTCTAATGCTGTTATTTGTTCATTATCCGTTTCAATATCTAGAGCGCACCACAATCGAGCTGTCGTATAAAACACACGTGTATAGCACGCGACTTTCCATAATGCGGAATCATTATTAAATCAGAAGCGCTGCCAACGCGAGGCGAACGGATGCGACCGACTGCACGACTCAGACTTTTCACTGAAGAGTGAGAGAAGAGGTTTCAAAATAAGAAGAAATCAGATGTAACTGTCTTTTCCGCACACGCGAATATAATTCCTTATCCCAAACAAATTTGCGGAGATGCCTGTATATAGAAGAAAGTCTCGAGAGAGACGTTGCTTCCAAATTTCCTGTTTGTCGAGGTTTAGTCATTTTTCTAACACACACAATATTAAATATATGTTTCACTATTAAATAACACACGTTTTGAAATGTTTTTTTTTCAAGTTTTGCAATTTTTAAAGTTCTTTCTCTCTCTCTCTCTAATATTTATGTGTACTGAATGTTAACATTCTTTCTGCTCGTTTCTTTTGACAATAGATTCTTTTGACAATGTTGAATTTTTTTTTTTTTTTTATATATATGAACATAAATCGCGTCAATATTATATCGGAAATTATTGAGCGCCGCGAGTAATGTATTTTCTTGAAGATTGCACGATGTTTTGCAATAGTTTCCTCTTCTCGACGTTAATTGGCAACATAGTTTTGTTAATAAATTATCACGCGCGATACATTTACGCGTCTGCATCGAACGTAGCGAATTTATCACCGTGTAAAATATGTGACTTTAGTTTACCGCGAAAATTCGTTATAACAAAAATGAAAAATTACAAAATAACTAAATTACTTTATATGATTATTCAAGAAAGGTAATCGAGCGAGAATTTGTTGGGCGTTATTTGTTGAGAGACAAATCCAGTTCCTTCTATAAAAATTCGCGCGATCGTTCGCAATGTTCGAATATTTACACGTTAAATTATACAATAACTCGTAGAAAATTATACAATGACTCTTAAGAACTTCGATCGATTAGATTTACAATCGATTTCGATTTTGTCATCGTAACACATTTATTTTGCGATAAGTTTCTGTCGGAGACTTTCGCAATTTCACATTTCTTTTTGTCTCACATATTCTACGCGCCACTTCGATCTTTATCTCATAGTTTTTATTAATTGCTTTTTTGCGCAAACTATGATAAAACCCACTATTAAAACTGCGTGAAATAAATTTCAACAATCAATCCGTTTAATGAGTGAAATTGTATATCAGTAGATTTTTAGTAAGATAATTATCACGCTAAATAAAAACACTAATTGGAAATCATGAAAATTGTGTTATTATGTTATGTACAACAATGTTTGTATATATGTATATATATATATATATCCGCACTATATGTGCAACATTCTAAATTTATGAGTAATGTACCAACTGTGCACGCGCACACGAGACACTCGCGCGCGATTTCGCTTTTCCAACACACATTTCGCTGTGAAAACATTTTCACATCGAATATATTCTTCTCGATTTGTACATACTCTATGCTACGTACTCAATCGCGTATAAATAAATATAAAAAAAAAAAAAAAAACACGTACACACACGATACGTAGTAAAATCCAAACACACATGGCCGTCACAACATCATCATCGTTGCGTGCATCAGACACGCTGCTATTCTATTGCTCATCAATGGCTTCAATAATGATCATAATGATTGACTGCAGTTTCACCTACTGTTACAACACGTATTTTCTGATGCTGTGATCAAAGAGATATTAATTTCTTTCGAAATACACATATTTCGAAAGAAAGACAATATATGTTTCCACATGAACAATTCTATCGTATCTTTTTATCTCACTCATTTCACTTTTTTTTTCACTCATTTTTCTAAACTCATTTTTCAAAGTCGTCGAACGAGTTGTTCTCAACTTTCTTTTCGACTGTTTACATTTATATGACGCTATTTTTTTTTTCACGTCTGAACCTTACAGCGAGAATAAATTTATGTCAACATTAATTTGCGTAAATGTCAAGTTTGATTATATTCAATTACCTAGCAATTACATAACAAATAAATATATATATATATACACACTTGCAGGATATAGATTCTACGAGCCGCAATATCATTGAATAGTATCAATAAAATACGCACAATTTTTTATTGCATTATCACCTTGAACGTTACGCGTCTAAAGCAAACACGAGGCAGATTATTTTACGCGAAATACATAAAACAGAGCTAAAGAGATATGAACGGTTGATTTTATTTATTATCGGGGATTTTTTTAAAGATTATGAATTTAACATCCGTAACACAATTACTATTAATCACGCATTTACATAATGTTGTTCGTCTAGTTGTGTTGAATAATTATGCAACATATTTATTGTTTCGTGAAAAGTAGGCAAAAAGTAGGACAAAGCAATGACATTTGCAAGAAAACAAAAACAACAAAAAAAAATAGTAAAAATGTCGAGAAAAAAAATTTCAATTTCATCGTTTTCTTCGCCTTCTCTTCGTGAATCTGGGTCGCTAGGAGCTCGCCTCGAGCTCCTCTTCCTGCTCGACGCGATTCTGTGCCACAGACTCGATCCAAAAGATCTCGAATACCGGTTTGCCAAGTAAGTCATGCACTTCTTTCGCGCATTAATGCGCGTTTGCCGCGTGTCTTGCCACAACGATGCAGACACGTGGATCGTATCTCACGTTATGTGTTCTCTTCCTTATGTCAATAGGAAAAAACACCAAAAGCTATCTTATTATGAAGATCAATAATCTTTACGATCAATAAGTCAATATAAGCAAAAAAAAAAAAACCTGTAGCTGTTCAATGGTCATATTTCCCGCACGTGCGTGTATCATCAACTAAAAAATCGAGATGTCGAATTAATAATTATTAATGAACGAGCGCAAAGCGTTTAATAGATTGTCGATATCTTTGTATAGTGTGTGTATAAAAACATATTAATATATTAATATATTAGTTTGAATGTAATGTAAAAAAAAATTATCGTGTAAATAACGTCAGATATTTTTGTTGGAGAAAAGAATAAACTTTTTATCTTCTTCTTTTTCTTCAATTTTTTTGTCTCTATTTTAAAGTATTTTTTTTTTATTCTACACACACGCACACATCTCTTTAGTTTTTTATAAGATTTTTTAGAGTGTCTAGTAATAGCTAAAATCCCGCTTGTGGGCAAACAATGAGTTATACCGATTCGAAAAGTCCCATCTTGCAATAATTAACGAGTTATTAATTGATAAAGATTCGCGAATAAGCGTATATCCACATGCGCAAAAAAAAAAGGAAACTCATCGTTTCGCGCGCGGCATCTCAATGGGAGACTTTAAGTAGTTTACTTTGCGCAACTCTTACAGCAACGGTCATTGCACTGCACAATTTTATATTAATAACTCTCCGCATATTTAACGTCTTTCGATGGAGTTGCTTAGTGCGTGATTTCATCGTCGTCAGCACTTTTTTTTTTTGTCGTGGAAGTGCTCGTATGATAGAGTGTTGCGTTATCCCTGTAATTTCATGGCCGTAACGTTGGTTGGTCGCCGACAATTTTGCAAATGCGTTTGGCATATTGCACAACACTTCTTCCCGAAAAGATTATTAAAGCAGAATTGAAGAAAATCGCGAACGATTTATTGACGATTACATATGTTTATTACATACGTTTTGCTCTGTTCATGTACACATAAAATGTGTAGACGAAATCAACATCGTACGGTGTAATTACCGTATTTAAATAGAATAGCGATAGAATTAATAAAAATGAAAAATAGAAACAAACCTGATAGTGTCAATTTTAATGTTTAATTTATCGAATTACTTTAGATCGCACTTGTTCCTTTGAATGCGGTCGTTGTAAGTTTGACAATTGCCGTTTGGGTTTCACGAGAAACTAAATCGGCATTTTATATTATTTGTATTAAAAAAAAAAAAACAATCTGAAATAAAATCAAGATTACACAATCAAGATTATGTTGAGTATCTACAATATATTGCCAATTGAAGATCAACAGCAGTCGGGAATATTAAAAAAAAAAAAAAGAAAAACACTGAGAAATATCTATCAAATATTCTATCGAAAATCTCAACGTTGTAATTAGGGAAAACCTCCGTTTTGGATAATTGCCGTTGTCAGAAAAGTGATTGCCAAATTATAGAGTGGCACGCTTTCGATCGTAGAGACAGTGAATAGAAAGGCTTTGGCAATAATTCACGCGTTGCAATTTCATGATAAAGGAAGGATATAACGAACACGCAGTATATCGTAAAAAAAAAAAAAAAAAAAAAACGTAACGTTGATTGTAAAAATAACGACACAAGAGAACTACAAGTCGAGAAAACTTAACTGCAATTTTTGTAATATCAAATAAAAAACAATGATCGTTTTAATGACAATTGTCAAATCTGCTGCAAAACTAAGACGAACATCGTTTCTTACTACAAGACCTAATTGCAAGTTCTCACCATTCATCAATGAGAGTTAATGTGTCTTCACTAACTTTTGTTTTTTTATCTTGAAAGATATTAACTTAATTAAAGTTACCAAAATAAATTTAGCAAATTAAGTTATTTGCTAAATTTATATTTTGGTCACTTTCCGCTCCATTATAAAATATTTCATTGCCAATGTGTTCTTAAAATTGTATTTCACTTTTTTGTAGCGCATTTTAAAAATTGTCTCTGCTTTCTCTTAATAACATCGAATTTTGCAGTTCTCTAAATAATATAAAACGAACAGGGGAAGTCCCCGGATATTTGAATAAAATACGTACAAATGTACAATAAGATTTTTACGTTTATTTTCATATTTAACATTGACTTTGGTACTTGTTTAATTATTTTAATAAAAAAAAATAGAAACATCTCTTAATAATTTAAATAATAATAATACGACAATGTTAATATTTAATTTTTGGCAATGGAAGAAACGGCGGGTAGCCTCAGACATACCTATTAACCTATTAACCTATTAACAATAAGCGTTCTTTGGTTTTGCATCACAATAGTAATAAATATTTGATGCTTCACCGTTAACGCAAGCTTCGTGAGTTCCCAGTCTTTACATTTATGACATTGGATCCAATTTTCTTAAAAAGTTTCCCCACATATGATACATTCTGTAGCTTTGCTACGATTCTGATGAGAGAAAATTAGAATTTTCTTTTTTTTTTTTTTGTTTTTAGCGTTTTATCTTTGATTGCTTTTTTTTAATATGTTTTAATAAACTCTCAAAGATAAAGTTAATTGTACAAATTGTACGGAAACTATTCTTTGCTCTTGTTAAATTTAAACCTTAGAAAAGTGTTCGAGGGACAAACTTGCGGAACTACCCGATAATCTAGATCCTATTTTTTTTATTAATAATCTGTAAAGTATGAACTAAATGAAATAAATACTTTAGTAATCGTAAAACATATATAATGGTTAATAATTCTACATAACTCAAGTCGTAATACTTACGTTTTGTATGTAAAAACCTTTTATAAAGTTTGATAGAAGTGGACGAAAGATTTACTGACGTTAGCAAACTTTACTGTAACTTATGATACGCTCAAAGTTCACGCCACGACTGAATTGCATTTGTCTCTGCGTTCTTGCGAACACGTTTCTACATATAGGGATAAGAGATACAGTGATTGGCCATTTAAGGAAAACTGCGCTATATATAGAGTAAATTATAAAATTAAATTTAATAACTTGAAGTAAATCTTCAGTACTACTAGCTCAAACAAACTATAACAATCGCAAATAAACTAATAAATTTATTAGAAAATTTGAAAAATTGTTCAAAATTTGATAAAATATTTCCTATAGTCAAAATAGACAGTTATTGGCCATATGAGTTCTGTTAGTATCTGTTTACATAACAGTTATCATAATAAAGTTTTTATTTTGACTTATGAAAATATAGGAATAATATTACTAATAATAATACTACTATAATATTACTTTTATTCGGAGCAGAAAAACTTAATTAATATTAAAATGTTTATAATTTTGAATATAATAATAGTATTTTTTTATATTTATTACTTCTTTACTACATGGCCAATTACTGTTGGGAGGCCAACAACTGTACTGTTTACCCCTAACGCTTTGTTTTTGTTTTGACTCAATTGCGGAGAAATTCAAATGTGTCCGGAGATATCCACCGTCCGGAACTACTCGCCGTCCGGAACTACCCGAACTTTCCCTATATTAAAAATAAATTCTTTCGGAAGTTGGAAACGTGATAATCTGGAGAAAAATTTGATTAAGCAGTAATATGCGCGCGCATACACACACACCCACATATTTCAACTAATAAAAGTAATGTCAAGTAGTAGTCAGTTCCTGGAAAAGAGAAAAGTGAGATTGATTGCGCAACAAAGTTGCACTCACGTACGCATATACTACATTGCTTGTAATTATATCTGCAAGTTTTTCTCGATGTATATATCTTAAATACAGATCATCGTATATAATATTAAAAAAAAGTTCTTTCTTTGCACCAATTTATTAAACATATTGTTTTTTTTTATCAGTTTTTATAAGCGAGTATTTTTCGATTTACCTTGAGAAAAAATGATAAATTCACGAATTTCTCAAAGCATTTCCGTGTGTGTGAAAGTTATTACATAAAGTCTATTTTCAATTAAATTGAGTGTGTAATAACGTATGATATCGAAAGTTAAAACAATTATAATATTTTATTTCTTATTTTTTATATTAATTGTAATGTGTAGACGTATCTGCGCGGATATGGGAAGATACATCTGTTTTTTAATTATTACCGTTACGAAAAAGAACTACTGTCGATTACATATATAAATAAATTCAGTAATATAAATATTACTGACAATCACACTAGAATATTGTTAGATATTACAGGAATCACACACTGAGAATATTACTGGCAATTACACAGAATACCAGTAATTATCTAGTATCACTGCCGCAATATATTACTGCCAGTAGTTCTTTTTTGTAATGGTATATACGAATAAAAAACCTTGAAACGTAGCGACTATTACGTACTATGTAGTGAAATATTATGATAGACTACATAATAGAATAAACATAAGCCTTACGTATACATCTTTAAATTTACATCTCATTTTTTATTGCATTCTGCAATTGTACGCATTCCACAGCCGTTGTAAATTACATATATTAGACGAAACTTTGAAAATTTAAGAAATAACAAGATTTAAAAAAGCAGATTTTTAAGTGACCGTTTTTTTAATTTCAAATTAATTAACGTTTCCAAATTAATTAGTAATTAATGTACTATTAAATCCACCAATTGTTATCCTCAAAAAACGATGAATTGAAAAATTCAAGCTGTACTTTTGTATTAAAGTGATAACGCTCCGCTTAATCGATAAAAATCCTTGCGCGAGTTACTGCGAAAGTTTTGAGGATATATCAACCTTGCCACCGCGCGTGTATTCAGGATCACTAATGTTGTCTTACCAGTTAAAGTCGAGCAATACGTAACAACATGTCATTGGTTTCCTGCTACGCTTTCTTCCCGTCGTCGTCGGCTATTTCACCGTCGATGTATACTGTACGAAAGTTCACGTGCAATAGAGCAAACGGTTGTTCACGACATTCATTACATGCGATCGCGTGCGTAAGTTTTGAATAGTCGTCTGCACTCATTCGTTTTCTACGTACAATATGACCAACATGTCGCGAATCATCACTGATAATGAAATCCCCACACTTTTTCGTGCACTAGCACAACACAGACGCGCGCTACGCGCACGCTATTGTTATTTTTTATTTAACATGTTGTCAGTGAACACAACCTGTCACCGCGATGACAGATAGTATATACGTTTTATAAACCATATATAATACACATATGAGAAATGTCAGAAATAAAGCATGAGAAAATCAAACTCAAAAAATAGTGAGAGAAAGAAGTGGAAAAACAACACGCGACTAAAGTCACGTTACAGGGAAAAAGATAAAAAAGAGAATATTATACATATTATATGTAATATTCTATACCTATATATAATACACACACATACGCATATATATATATATATATATATATATATATA